>NC_090647.1:523283204-523545704 GCF_040937935.1 Hyperolius riggenbachi
AACACCAGAGGAGTAAATATATACCTACCTCGATCTAGCGTAGGAGCAGTGGCAGCTTTCCGATTGGGCTCAAGCAGAAATAGCTGAGCCTGACAAGGTTCGCTCTCCTGCACAGGTGACTAACACTTGTGCAGTAGAGTAGACCCAAGCAGGATTGGTGATTTCCGCTTGAGCACGATCAGAAAACCGCTACTGTGCCTGCGCTGGCGGCGTTACTGCGCCTGTGTCAGAGCCAACATCCTTGTTGGCTGTGGTTTTGGGGTAGTCAGTGCAGGATCCCTGAGGCTTAGGAGGATGGGGTAAGCCTCATTAGGATCCAGAGTCTTCCTCCTCCCGAGGTAAGTATTCCCCGAGGAAGGGGAGGGGCTATTTTTCTTACAGATTCTCTTTAACCCCCTTTGGCATTATGATTCTTTCTGGATTTTAGGGTCTAAAAGCGGTGCAATTTTTTTGCATGTTTTTAGACCCTAAAACCGGGAAAAACCATGCTTCTAGGGAGATCTGCAGCAGCCCAGCACTCACTCACCTCCCTGGAATCCAGCTCTGCAGTTCTCCCTCCGTCCTCCAAGTGGAGCTGTAATACTGTAGTGAGACCGCCGACTGTCATCATGACGGCAGACCGCAATCCCACCAGGGGGATGCAGAGCCTCTGTGTAGAGGAAGAAGAATGGCGGCCAACGTCGGGCTCCTCCGGGAGGTGAGTGAAAACGGCCGCTGCGCGCATTGCCCTGCATAGACCTCCCGGTGGATGCCACAAGTTCAGCTCGGGATAACTGCTTCTAGCTTGTTTTTTGTCCTGTACCCGTGATTACCATTAAGGAGGTTTAGCAAATGTACATTTATACATATGCATATACATGCATTTTAAACCTGACAATTTTTCCTGACAGTGGTCCTTTAAGCACAGAAGCCAATATTTCTATCCCAGCATGATTCCCGTAATTATAGCAGAAACAGACAGCCACCCTAGGCAGCAGCAGCAGCACTCCGATGTCAGCAGTGGGACTATTCAGGTGTTAATATGCTGTCTGTTTCTATTATGCACAAGCTAAGTACTAATATATTCTCGTTAATGTGCAAAAAAAAAAAGTTATCAAAATGGTTTTCATGCATCTTCTCATTCCCAGATGGGAGATACAGAGACCCACCTAGTCGCATCACTCACAGTACAGTTTTCTATCAAGTAGTCCCCAATGGTCTAGCTATGAGAATGAGGCAAGTTCATTATAGCACGGCGTGATTGAAAGCATGAGCTGTTTAGTCAGTATAAAATGCCTGAACTCCCTCTACCCTCCGTGTTTCGCTATCTGCGCTCGGCTCTCGCACGTGCTCTGGAGTGTAGATGATCTGAGTATTGCTGACTTCAGATCAAGAATGCTTATACACAGCTGGGGTGCATTAAAAGTGCCAATTACCAAGTGATATACAAAGTGCGTGTTTATATTAAACAAAGCAGGCCGAGATGCTTTAGCACAATATCTTACAAATCTCGTGTAGGGTATCTGGGAATTACAGTTCTCATGGTGGATAATTAAAAGAAAACTTTTAGGGTCACAATGATTAGTGTTAGTATTGTTGCCGTGACTACTCTTGCAGCTTGACTACCCTCATCTCCAGAAGCTTTCATAATGGTGATGTCACTTGATTAGCTTAAAGAGACACTGAAGCGAAAAATAACAATTATGATATAATGATTTTTATGTGTAGTACAGCTAAGAAATAAAACATTAGGAGCAGGGTCTAATATTGTTTCCAGTACAGGAAGAGTTAAGAAACTACAGTTGTTATCTCTATGCAAAAAAGCCATTGAGCTCCACCACTTTCAAAGGTGCAGAGAGCTCTGTCTTCTGAAGCTTGTTATCTCAACTGTCAGTCATTGTAAATTATTTTTCCCTGCCAGAGGACAGGTCAATAGTTTACTGGCCTGATCTGTAAAAACATTTAGAATGCTGAGTAGTGTGTAAACTGCAAATATTAGATAATGATGCAGTGTTATAAAAAACACTTTATAATTGAAAATAAAAATATAAAAATATTTTCTTTGCTATTAATTTTCTAGTAATTATCCGTACTACACAACCAATTCATGATATCATATTTTTTTTTCCGCATCAGTGTCTCTTTAAAAAGTTTTCTTTTCATTATTATGCTTTTTTTTATTTACAATTGCAGCGTGTGGTTGGCGTGGGATAACATTTTCAGGAGAAGATTGCTTTATCTAACAAAAAAGATTTGTCACCTTCCCTTTCCATCCCACTCAGTTCTTATACTTTCCTTCCCTTTCTTGTGCTTTCCTTTCCCTTCCCTTCATCTATTTTGCTTTGTTTTCATGCCCTTTGCTTTCCATTTTCTCTGCTACACTTCCCTTTCCTCTGTTTCCTTTCTGTTTCTTTTCATTTGCTTTAATTGCTTATCTCTTATCCCTTTTCCTTTTTTTCCTCCCTTTACATTCCTTTCCTTTGTGTTACTTCCCTTTGTATTTATTTTCTTTGTTTTCCTTTTCTTTTCTTTCTTTTCCATTTCAGTGATTTTCATAGTTTTGGGGGATTCTCCCTCCTTTACCATCTTCTTCTTGCTTTCCCCTCCCTTTTTTTTTTTTTTTTGCTTTCCATTGCTTTCTTTTGTTTTACATTTGTATTCTTTACTTTATGTTATTTAAAGACATATATTGGAATGTAGTAAATTATTTAGTTCACCTATTCTTACCTTAATTATTCTGATTTCAGCTTTAGATACACTTTTATATATTTCCTTATATTGGTATGAAACCCTGCCCTCCAAGTGATGCTTAGCCTAGGCTATGGTGTCCTGAAGCCTTCTTCTCCTAGGAGAAGCCTGCAGCCTGTGTCTAGTAATGTCACCACTAGAGATGGCCCGAATTGGTTGCCGGCGAGTTACGCCAGGTAAGTCTTTCTCTCGCCCCTCTCTGGCGCGCTCTCTCTGGTCTCAGCCTCTTCCCTCCGGCTACACCCTGGTCTCTCCGCCCCTTGAGCCTGCGCAGTAGCTCTCTGACTGGCCACGTGGGGTTTCTGGAAAGTTCCAGCAAATTCCCCTAATTTGCATATTGGATCACTTAGCAACAGTCTATGCGACTTGTCTGACGCTTACTCTCCCTTCCATGCGCCTATTGGGTTTCATAGGCCTAGATACTCTTGTGGCCATTTTTCAGAAGGCAAATCTGCAATAATATTTTGTAACCTTCTTTTGGGGGTTACACCACCCCTGTGCATGATTTTTTCACTGTATTTTGATTTTGTTATGCTATTGCATTTCTCTGTGTGAGACACTCCACAGCCCACTGACACCCAGAGCTGTGCATAAGGTAAATTCTGCCCTTTAGTAATTAAAACCAGACTTTGCATTAACCTCGTAATTTTTGGTTGAACTTTTGGCATGGATCCCCCTCCGGCATGCCACAGTCCAGGTGTTACTTTTTCATCACTTTTGTGGCCAGAAAAGAGTCTTTGTAGGTTTTAAAATTTGCCTGCCCATTGAAGTCTATGGTGCTTTGCCAGATTCGCTCGTTCGCGAACATTTGTGGAAGTTCGCATTCTCTGTTCGCGAACCCAAAATTTGATGTTCGCGACATCTCTAGTTACAACTCACTTGTAGATAAATGTTGTCTCAAATAAAATAAAATCTTTCATTGCACAATACTGATTAAAAAGGTTTAAAATGTATTTAACTACTGTACACACAGGTTAGCTGCTTTTTACAAGAGCACAGAATTCTTCTCGCAGGCTTTCCCCCGCTTGGTCACTGTACTGACATCCCTTGTGTGTCTCTATCCTTCACACTTCCTGTGTAGTTCAAAATGTCGCCTGTGACGCCTCCCGATTTTGTCACAATCGACAGGACTCATCAGTAGAATGGAGTCACAGCGGCTCTGCATTTGCTGAAAAGCTTGTTTGTGGGTTTTGATTGGCTCTTCATTCAGCCTCCCACCCTTGTCATCTAAAAAAAAGAAAAAAAAACTTTATTGTTCCATTTAAAAATTACATAATTGTATCCCTACCCTTTTATTTAAAATTATCATTATGCAATAGTGCAACTTTTGGATAGAGCCAAATACCCAACTAGCTCCTTCTCTAGACAGCCAGGGAGTTCAGTTTGGGTGAGAGCCATGGTTACACACAGTGTTCACTAGTAAAGATGTAAACACCAGTGATACATTTTAGAATGTAAATCAGAGAGAGGAGAGCTTTTATAACAGGCAAACACTGACTAAATCATTTATACATTTTTAAAAAGAAGCAATTTTGTTCCTTTCTTTAATTTTTACTACAGTTCATCTTAAATGTAAACATTGTTCCAGCACCTATCAGCACGGTGCTGTGTGATGCAGTCTTAATGGGGGTGTGGGGGGGGGGGGAGCCCATGACTTACCCCAAATGGGGCCATATTATTATTATTATTATTTTTTTTTTATTTATATAACGCCAACATCTTCCGTACCGCTGTACATAATACAACAAATAATGGGGAACAAATATACATAAGAAAGACACTGTACTGAATAGAATAAATACAAATACATACATAGTTGACGTGTAGTTGGTACATGTGCATATGTTAAAATTACAGCAGTATGAGAAACACTCGGAGGAGGTCGCTGCCCTTGCGAGCTTACAATCTAGAGGGTAGTGGGGAGGAAACAATAGGGAAGGAAACACAGGGGTTAGTGGGTGAGGCAGAGTGCCGTCAGTGCTGCCTATAGCAAATTATAGGCTTGTCTGAACAGGTGTGTTTTCAGAGTACTTTTGAAGGTTTCCAGACTCATGGCATGACGAACCGGCTGAGGGAGAGAGTTCCAAAGGAAAGGGATAGCCCGTGAGAAGTCTTGGATGCGAGAGTGAGAGGAGGTGACTAGGCTGGAGAACAAAAGGGTCTCCTGTGAAACTTGAGGTTTCTCCTACGAGATAATTTTTAAACTTCTTTTTAAAATAACTTTTCAGCATTTTGTAATCAAGTTTATCAAAATTATTTTAAGTATTTTCTTGCTTGCTGGTGGCTTAAAATGGATTTTATGATGAGGTGTGAAAATATCACCTAGGAGAAAACTAAAGAGAAAAAGTGAATTGCACATGGGCCCTGGTGTCACAAACTTTAGCAACACCACTGGGTTGCAATGCAGATTTGTAAAAATGTCATCACCAAATTTTAAAGCAAAGTATATGGCAACTCCGCTTAAAACTTGGTAATATAGGTATTAAAGAGAGCATGATCGGCACCAGAAAGCATACAGCAAATATTGGAGGTAAAGGGGGTATCCGTTGTACCTCCAGACCACTAATTCAATTACAGCAGGAAATAAAGTGGACAAGAATCCGGGCACCAACCGCAGGAAGATCCAATCAATCTACATCTTTATTGCCTCCCCAATAACTTGACATACATGGTAAAGTGTGGGCCTGACAGCTGTTTCGCTGGTAACAACCTGGTTCATCAGAGGCCTCTGACGAAGCAGGTTGTTACCTGCGAAACGGCTGTTAGGCCTACACTTTACCGTTTATGTTGGGTTATTAGGGATGCAATAAAGGTGTTGATTGATTGGATCTTCCTGCGGGTGGTGCCCGGATTCTTGTCCTCTTTATTCCCTGCTCTAAAAAACTTGGTAAGTAAAAACAGGACAATTTGCCACAAGATCGAACGATAATAATGTACCTTTTTATCAATAGCAACAAAGTGTAAATGTACTAATCAGCTTCTTTTTTTTATCTTTTTTCTCAGTTGGTATTTATCTTATTAAAAACACAAATAGTTAAAACCCAACAACCAATTAATCAGGGATGTCTGGGAATTGTATATCCATTTGTTTTAGTTAAGAATTTTGTGTGATCGTTAAGGATTTTGCATGTAAAAATGCTTTGTGAATTGACTTCTGTAAGTATTAAAAAAAACTTGCTTCTGTCAGCACATAAAAGCATGAAATAGAGAACAGAAAAGGGTCATTAGGAAATATGTCTGTTCGACCACTTGTCTCCATAACATGAATGCCTCAATAAATATTACTGACTTAGTGCTTTTTATGCAAAGTTAGTATTCTCTGTGCCGGTGAGCTTGATCTGACATCAATTAAAACAAAGCCTATCAACAGAACCCATGTAACAATGAGAAGCAGAAGCATTCTTTTATAACAAAGCTAGACGGTGCTGACTGGGTCTGGGATCTCCATCATACAGGAATGTGTCTGAGAATAGACAGAAGGGGGGGGGGGGGGGGGACATGAGCAAAAATGAGAAATATGGAAATAGCCAGGTTTTCTGGCAGTGTAAAGTCTATAGTCATAGCAGACCACACAGTTAGGGATGGTTCATTTCCGATTCCACAGAAATTTCGATTTCTGCCAATGCCAATTTCCGCTTTTCCGATTTCTCATTTTCCGTTTTTCCGAATTACCCATTTTCCCTTTTTCTGATTTTTGAGGAGTATTTTGTTAATCATTTTTGTATCAGTGGATGCTAAAAAAAAAGAAAAAAAAAATGGAGATTGTAAAAACGGAAATTGTAAAAGTGTGATTGCTTTTAACCACTTGAGGACCACAGTGGTAAACCCCCCTAAAGACCAGGCTAATTTTTACTAAAATGGCCACTGCAGCTTTAAGGCCAAGCTGCAGGGCCGCACAGCACAGAACACGAGTGACACGCCCCCCCCCCCCCACCCCCCACCAACAGAGCTCTCTGTTGGTGGGGTCTGATCGCCCCCCAGTTCTTCATTTATTTTTAAATAAATATTTATTGGTGTGTTTTTGTGTCTTTGTTTACTATTTGTCTTTTTTTTTTTTTACAAACCCCTCCCTTTCCCCAGCCGGCCAATCCTGGCGATCGGCTGTCATAGGCTTCTGCCTATGACAGCCGATCGCTCTCTAGTGCCCCAGGGGGGCAGCCGAGTCACACGGCTGTCCCCAGTATAGCGCTGCTGCTGATTGCAGCACTGTACTATATGTAAAGACGGCGAATCGCCGCTTGGAGACTGAAGGCGGGGTGAAACTCCACCCCCCGAGCAGGAGATGCGCACGCAGTCTGCGCGCGATCTCCTGTAAAACAGAGCCCCAGGACTTGATACCAATTGGCGTTAGGCGGTCCTGGGGCTGCCACGGCCATTGGCGTGGAGCGGTCGTAGAGTAGTTAAATTACTGCTGTGACCTGATTTTTGCTGAAAAGTTCTGCATTCTCTGATTTTTTGCTGAAAAGTTCTGCATTCTCTGATTGGTGCAATGCTTCCGAGTTCTGTGATTGGGCTGAAACTACCGAGTGGAGGTTTTCTGATTTCCGATCGTAAATGCAGAAGTTTCAATTCTGTGGAATCTGATTGAGCATTCCTACACACAGATAGGCCCAGTGAACACCAAAAACCTCTAGCAGATCTGCAAAACGCTAAAGGTTTTTGAAGCAGATTATCAGAGTGATTCTAGGCATGTTTAGAGACTAGAGAGGGCCCAAACGGTTCGCCGGAGAACTTGTCCACGCAAACTTAGCTGGGTCGAGTTCGCGGTGAACCACGAACACTTAGCGAGTTCGACCCGCCCCTATACTACATCATTGGGCTAAAGTTTGACCCTCTACATCACAGTCAGCAGACACATGGCAGCCAATCAGGCTGCACTCCCTCCTGGAGCCACCCGCCCCCTTATAAAAGGCAGCAGCATCGGCCATGTTCTCATTCTGTGTGCTGCAGTATTAGTGAGAGAAGGGAGAGACATTAGAGCAGGTATGTCAAACCGGTCCTACAAGGGCCGAGATCCTCACACATTTTTGATACAGCTCAAATGAATTGATGGGTCTGAATCAGGAAAGGTGTGGTCCATCAGGTGGAACACATTCCTCTCTTTTTCAGTCCATCCTAAACACTGGCATGGATCTGGCCCTCCAGGCCTGGAGTTCGACACATGTGCATTAGAGTGATAGGGAAAGCGATAGTTAGGAGGTCTGTTAGCTTGCTCCTTGCTGATATTTGTTGATGAAAAGCACCCCAAAACAGCTCTTTTGAGAGCTAATGTTCTTCTGATGTGTTTTTTTTGTGTGTGTGCCACTGACACTGCATATACAGCCCTGTCTGTCGCAGCTGGCCCTTGCTAATTGCTGTACTGTGCCAGGCCCAGCACATTCACTACATACCTTTCACTGCCTCTGTGTGACTGCATTTTGTATTATACAATACCACCACCAGTCAGTGCATACCTTTTCCCTGCACCTATGTGACTGCCCAATTGTATTATAGCAGCAGTCACTGCATACCTTTCAGGGATGCTCGGATGTGCCTCATCCAAGAATTCGGAAATCCGCGGATTTTTTCCCGTGAATGGCGTAATCACACGCGGATTCACGCCCGGAGGCGGATTTTCTTTTAACGTTAATAACAAAGCCCCCATACATGCTACAGTCCCCCAAATAGCATGGATTATCGAGGTGATAAGGGGCAACATAACTTCAACATAAAAAATTCCCCCCCAAAAAATTTTTCTAGAGAAAATGGATGTTAAAGTGAAATCAACACTTTAAATGGGGCTATTAATTGGTAATAAGTGGTTTTAAAAAGGGATATACGCGTTAAGCAGTCAAAGAGGTGAAGGCGAGTTCCAATGGCACTTGGCGGCGAAGGTACCGCTGGAGGAGGATGAGTGGCTGACGGCAAAAAGGCTCCAGAGAGGTTTTTGTAATTTTTTTTTTTTTTTTTTTGCAGCAATTAGCAATGACATCGCAGCAGAGTTGTCAGTGGACACGGGCAGTGTGAACGCAGAGTGCAGTGGTGGTAGCGACTGAGTCAGGAGAAGGACTATGCGGGCGGTCAGTTCAGCAGCACAGAAGGACCACGGCAACATACTGGTGGTAGTAGTAGCAGCACAGCGTCATTGTGCTGGCCAAAAAATTAAATGCACCCGGCGACCCGGGCAGTGTGAACACAGAGTGTAGTAGCGACTGAGTCAGGAGGACAAAGCGGGCGGTCAGTTCAGCAGCAGCAGCACAGTAGTAGTAGCACAGCGTCATAGTGCTGGCCAAAAAATTAAATGCACCCGGCGACCCGGGCAGTGTGAACGCAGAGTGTAGTAGCGACTGAGTCAGGAGGACAAAGCGGGCGGTCAGTTCAGCAGCAGCAGCACAGTAGTAGTAGCACAGCGTCATAGTGCTGGCCAAAAAATTAAATGCACCCGGCGACCCGGGCAGTGTGAACGCAGAGTGTAGTAGCGACTGAGTCAGGAGGACAAAGCGGGCGGTCATTTCAGCAGCAGCAGCACAGTAGTAGTAGCACAGCGTCATAGTGCTGGCCAAAAAATTAAATGCACCCGGCGACCCGGGCAGTGTGAACGCAGAGTGTAGTAGCGACTGAGTCAGGAGGACAAAGCGGGCGGTCATTTCAGCAGCAGCAGCACAGTAGTAGTAGCACAGCGTCATAGTGCTGGCCAAAAAATTAAATGCACCCGGCGACCCGGGCAGTGTGAATGCAGAGTGTAGTAGCGACTGAGTCAGGAGGACAAAGCGGGCGGTCAGTTCAGCAGCTCAGAAGGAGGACCATGGCAACTTACTGGTAGCAGTACCATAACACCAAAAAAATTAACCAAGGTAGGCACTAGGCAGGTAGTAAATGTCTTTATAAAGGCAGGCATAGTTAACAACAGCACATGCAGCAGCCACTTCATGTCCCCCTGTGTCCGACAATAGGGGCCAGGAACTCACCTTCCACCCAAGCCTGGTTGATTTTCAGGAAGGTGAGTTTGTCCACAGAGGCGTGGGAGAGCCGAGATCGCTTCTCTGTGACCACGCCACCGGCCGCACTAAAGCATCTCTCTGAGAGGACACTGGAAGGAGGGCAGGATAGGAGTTCCAGGGCGTACTGGGAAAGCTCGCTCCAGATGTCCAGTCTCTTGACCCAGTACTCCAAGGGGTCCACGGGGCTGTCGGTGTCATTGAGCCCGCTGGATGACCCCATATAGTCAGACACCATGGTGGTCAGTCGTTGCTTGTGCTGGTTGGTGGTGGATGCTGTGGCGGGCACCTCTGTTCTGGGCTGCTGCACTGCATACAGGCTCTTGCTTAGGTTCTTCAGGTCTCCGGGGTGCCAGTTGCTGCTGCTGCTGGTGGTGGTTGTTTTTGTGCTGCTAGTGGCAATGGCAGGCACCTCTTGCTGGCTTGGCAGAGCAGTTACAGTGGGGGTGGAAGGCTGGGGGAATGCTTCCAGTAGTCTGCGCACAAGGGCCTCCTTCAACTCCCTTGTGCGTTGCTCGGTGGTGGATGTCGTCATTAAGTCTCCCAGCTTCCCCTTCAGACGGGGATCAAGCATCAAGGTAATCCAGATGTCCTCCCTTGAACGCATCTGGATCACCCGGGGGTCCCTGCGAAGGCAGCGCAACATGTGCACAGCCATGGGAAACAAGTGGGCCCTGCCAGCAAGATCTTCCTCGTCCTCGCCATTGTCCCATAACGCATGCCTGTCCTCTTCCTGTGCCATGTCGTTGTCCTCCTCAAACCGCCATCCACGTACAACGCCTGCTGCACTCTGCTCCTCCTCCTCCTCCTCATTCAGGTTAGGGACCTCCAACTCTTCCACTACCTGCTGTGAGCCCTCCTCTGAGCTGGACTGTGCTGCCATCTGCTCCTGTTCTTCCAGCTGCCTCAGGGCTTCATCCCCACGCTCAATTAAACTGTCCATTGCCTGCTCCAGTAGACAAACCAAGGGCACCCACTGGCACACAGAGGCCCGCTCCTCACTGACCATCTTGGTTGCCTCCAGGAAGGGACTCAGCACCAGGCATACTTGCTGCATCAGTGTCCACTGAGTGGCAGTAATCATGGGGACTTGCTGGTTGCTGGGGACACTTGGGTCTAGCATGTAGGCCCTAAGAGCCAGCCTGTGCTGACACAGCCGCTCCAACATGGCCAGAGTCGAATTCCAGCGAACTGGCATGTCGATGATCAGCCGGTGTTGTGGCCTTCCATACTGCTGCTGTAAGGTGGACAAGAGTGCAGAGGCAGTGGCTGACAGGCGGAAAAAGCGTACCACCGCCCGGGCATCCTGCAGCAGCTCGCTCATCCCCTGGTAGGTGCGCAAGAAGCGCTGCACCACAAGATTTAGCACGTGGGCCAAGCAGGGGATGTGCTGGAGGTTTCCCTGCTGCACTGCTGCCACCAGGTTGGCCCCGTTATCGGCTGCCACATACCCCACTTCCAGGCCTCTGGGGGTCAGCCACCTCCGCTCCTGCTTCCTGAGGGCGGCCAGGACGTTGGTGGCCGTAAGCCTCTCCTTCCCCAGGGTCACCAATGTTAAAAGGGCTTGGCAGTGCCGAGGCTTGGCGCTGCTGCTGCCGAGGCGGGCTTGCTTTTCGGGTGCTGAGGGAGTGTCATGACAGGACCCTTCTGCATCCCCCCTGATCCTGCGTGGTGGCACCACTAGCTGGGCTGATGCGCTCTTGTCCTCCCTCCCTTCCATCAGTGTCACCCAGTGGGCCGTAAAGGACAGGTAGCGACCTGTCCCAAATCTGCTACTCCACGAGTCCATGGTCACGTGGACCCGCTTGCCCACAGAGTAGTCCAGGGAACGGGCCACGTTTTCCACCGCAAACTTGTGGAGTGCTGGGATCGCGCTCCTGCTGAAATAGTGGCGACTGGGGACTTGCCACTCGGGGATGCCAAATTGGAGCAGCATCCGCATGGCGCTCCCCTCCTGCACCAGGGAGTAGGGAAGCAGCTGTGATGCCATGGCCCGGGCCAGCAAGCCATTTAGTTTGTGGATCTGCCTGTGGCTTGGAGGCAGAGGCTTGGTCAGACCCTGAAAGGTGTCGCTCAGCAGGGTCTGACGACACTGGGATGCAGGGGAGACAGAGGAGAGAGACGAACACTGGCTGCCAGCCTCAATGTCTGTGTCCTGAGCAGCCGAGGTGGAAGAGCGCTTGCGTGCTACTACTGCTGCTGCTGTGGGGGATTCACGACCCTGAGGGAGGGAGGATGCTGCTGCGCTGGTGGGCCTTCTGCTCTCAGGAACCCCTGCCAGCAGTGCCTGCTTCCTCTTAAAGTCCGCATACTCGCGGCAGTGGCGGCTTCTCAGGTGGCCCTGGAGGGATGAGGTAGAGTTGAGCTGAAATTTTCGTAATTTCGCATTACTATAATTACGCATGCGAAATTTGCGATTACGATGCGAAATTAGCGTAGCGAAATTGCCATTAAAATCGTAATTGAAAATACCGTAAGCGTAATTTTCAACGCGAAATTTCGCGTTTCGTTCATGCCGTAATTTCGCATTAAACGCTACCGTAATTTCGCATTAAACCGTAACGCTCCGTATAATATAAAAAAGCCGCCGACTTTAAGGGTTAATAGCAAAGCCCCCTTGAATGCTAAGAGCCTCAAATTTGGAGAATATATTAAGGAGATCAGGAGGAATAAGAGGAAAAAAATTTTTTTCAAAAAGACCTTATAGTTTTTGAGAAAATCGCTGTTAAAGTTTCAAAGTAAAAATGTATACATTTAAAAACCCGCCGACTTTAACGGTTAATAGCAAAGCCTGCTTAAAGTTTAGGAACACCAAATTCCCAGGGTATATTAAGGGGATCAGTGGGAATAAGAGCAAAAAATTTTTTTTCAAAAAGACCTTATAGTTTTTGAGAAAATCGATTTTTAAGTTTCAAGGGCGAAAATGTCTTTTAAATGCGGAAAATGTCAGTTTTTTTTGCACAGGTAACAATAGTGTATTATTTTCATAGATTCCCCCAAGTGGGAAGAGTTTTACTTACTTCGTTCTGAGTGTGGGAAATATAAAAAAAAAACGACGTGGGGTCCCCCCTCCCAGACCTCTTTAACCCCTTGTCCCCCATGCAGGCTGGGATAGCCAGAATGCTCCGCACCGGCCGCGTGGGGCTCCGCACCCTGACTATACCAGCCCGCATGGTCCATGGATTGGGGGGTCTCGGAAGGGGAGGGGCAGCCAAGCTTTCCCCTCCCCCTCCGAGCCCTTGTCCAATCCAAGGACAAGGGGCTCTTCTCCACCTCCGATGGGCGGTGGAGGTGGAGGCGCGATTTCCTGGGGGGGGGGGGGGGGTTCATGGTGGAATCTGGGAGTCCCCTTTAAAAAGGGGTCCCCCAGATGCCCACCCCCCCTCCCAGGAGAAATGAGTATAGAGGTACTTGTACCCCTTACCCATTTCCTTTAAGAGTTAAAAGTAAATAAACACACAGACACTTAGAAAAAGTATTTTAATTGAACAAAAAACATAACCACGAAAAAAGTCCTTTAATATTCTTAATTAACCATTAATAGTTACCTGTCCCTTTAAAAGCCAGTTCCCACGCAATATCCTCGGAAATATACTAATCAACGTCGTCATCATCAGCAGCATCATCATAATCCAGCTCTTCCTCTGACTCCCCCGCCTCCTCTTCTGTCCCTACATCCCCAGACACAGACCCCTCTTCTTCATCACCAGAACTCAACAACGCTTGTGATTGTGGCCCGATCTCAATCTCTGCCACATCAGTCCCCAGTAAGTCCTGAGCTTCTTGCATCAGCAGGTTCCCAGATGCCGGACTGAGGGACAGAACGCTGTCATCCTGGGAGGGCTGCTGACCAGTGGGTGCTGGGGTGGATGTCACAACAAGCGTGGGATGTT
This sequence comes from Hyperolius riggenbachi, assembly GCF_040937935.1. NCBI lineage: Eukaryota > Metazoa > Chordata > Amphibia > Anura > Hyperoliidae > Hyperolius > Hyperolius riggenbachi. The sequence continues at coordinate 523,296,802 of NC_090647.1, forward strand.
GGCTGCTGCTGCTACTGCTTGGAGTGGTGCTCACAGTAGAGGTCTGGGAGGAAGTCATGATGTCCATGAGTACGTCAGGTTCTATTTGCTCAACCACCACACGGGGACCAGAAACTTTAAAATATTTGGACAATGGCGTCCGCTGACTTGGCCCAGGCTTTGCTGCCCCCTTTTCTGCTGCATCACGACCACGTACAGCTGGGCGTCCTCTCCCTGGACGTGGAGCAGTCCCAGAAGTGGCTGAGGCAATTGAACTCCCTTTCCTCTCACCCCGCGAAACCCTGCCAGACATGTTGCTAGTAATGAATCACTGGATGCAGTGGGCACAGTACAAGGTCACTGAAGGATGCAGTGGGCACAGTACAAGGTCACTGAAGGATACAGTGGCCACAGTACAAGGTCACTGAAGGATGCAGTGGGCACAGCAGTGGGCACTGGATATACAACTAGGTCACTGAAGGATGCAGTGGCCACAGTACAAGGTCACTTAAGGATGCAGTGGGCACTGGATATACAACTAGGTCACTGAAGGATGCAGTGGGCACAGTACAAGGTCACTGAAGGATGCAGTGGGCACAGTACAAGGTCACTGAAGGATGCAGTGGGCACAGTACAAGGTCACTGAAGGATGCAGTGGGCACAGCAGTGGGCACTGGATATACAACTAGGTCACTGAAGGATGCAGTGGGCACAGTACAAGGTCACTGAAGGATGCAGTGGGCACAGTACAAGGTCACTGAAGGATGCAGTGGGCACTGGATATACAACTAGGTCACTGAAGGATGCAGTGGGCACAGTACAAGGTCACTGAAGGATGCAGTGGCCACAGTACAAGGTCACTGAAGGATGCAGTGGGCACAGCAGTGGGCACTGGATATACAACTAGGTCACTGAAGGATGCAGTGGGCACAGTACAAGGTCACTGAAGGATGCAGTGGGCACAGTACAAGGTCACTGAAGGATGCAGTGGGGACAGTACAAGGTCACTGAAGGATGCAGTGGGCACAGCAGTGGGCACTGGATATACAACTAGGTCACTGAAGGATGCAGTGGCCACAGTACAAGGTCACTGAAGGATGCAGTGGGCACAGCAGTGGCCACTGGATATACAACTAGGTCACTGAAGGATGCAGTGGCCACAGTACAAGGTCACTGAAGTGTGCAGTGGGCACAGCAGTGGGCACTGGATATACAACTAGGTCACTGAAGGATGCAGTGGGCACACAAGGATGTCACACTGTGTAATGAGATGCTCATATGCCAGCGAGCGAGCGAGCAGTGGGCACTGGGCACGGCACAAGGTCACTGACAGAATGAATGAACAGCGCTGGCAGAGAGTGGCGGCGCCGGCGGTGTGACTGGCTGCCTGCAAAGTGTATAACTGTCACTGGAATATACAAGTGAACACTGCAGCTGCACTAACCTGCCTGCCTGCACTCTACACACAGATAATCCCCACTCCCACTACACTGCAGCACTGAACCTGCCTGCACAGCACTACACACAGTTAAATAATCACTAGACTCCCACTACACTACACTGACTACAACTAACTACAGCAATCACTCACTGACTAGCTAACTGTGTACAGTATAAGAGCAGTGTTAGCAAAAAAAACGCTTTGTTTTTAACACAATAAATGCACTTGCTCAAACAACAATGGCATGGAGATAATTCTCTCAGCACCACAGTCTAACAAGGACAGAGCTTTTCCATCATGGCCGCCGCTTTATATTCAGGAGAGGAGGGCATAGCTCCCCTCCTGTGATTGGTTGCTAGGGCCTGGCTGGGGCACTCTGATTGGCCTGCAATGTGTCACTTCCGCATAGTTTGACGCATTTCCGCAAACCACGACTTCAGCACCGGGTTTCACGAGCGTGAATGCGGATTTCTGTCCGCATTCACGCGAAGCCGAAGTAGATTTTCGTGGTTGAAAATCTATTCACGGATTTTCGTGTCCGAGGCGGAATGCGTCAAAATGGTCGTGAATCCACGCGTAAGCGTGATCACGACCTGGCGGTGAGCACCACTGATACCTTTTCCCTGCACCCGTGTGACTGCACAATTGTATTATAGCAGCAGTCACTGCATACCTTTTCTCTTTACCTGTGTGACAGCACAATTGTATTATAGCAGCAATCAGTGCATACCTTTTCCCTGTACCTGTGTGACTGCACAATTGTATTATAGCAGCAGTCAGTACATACCTTTTCCCTGCACCTGTGTGACTGTACAATTGTATTATAGCAGTAGTCAGTGCATACCTTTTCCCTGCACCTGTGTGACTGCTCAATTGTATTATAGCAGCAGTCACTGCATACCTTTTCTCTTTACCTGTGTGACTGCACAATTGTATTATAGCAGCAATCAGTGCATACCTTTTCACTGCGTCTGTGTAACTGCACATTGTATTATACCACCAGCAGTCACTGCATACCTTTTCAATGCACCTGTGTGACTGCACATTATACCACCAGCAGTAAGGTCAAAAAAGTGTTCAGTACCTCACCTTTATCAAAATGAATGAGGCATGGATCCCGGAGGGCTACTGCCTGCCCGAAGACTAATTCAGTCCCCACACACATCATCTCTGCCTGCATGCCATGTGGCTGCCTGCCCCAAGACTAGTCGCTCCCCACACAGCATCTCTGCCTGCAGGCCGCTTGACTTGCTTCTCCGCCACCACCAACAGGGTCCAGGACTCCAGGTGGATTCCTGAATTTTTATGACCGCTGCTGCTAGCAACGGCTGCTATCAAACATAATAATTTTTCTGGTGCGTGTACATGCCTAATTTTTCTGGCTGCACTGCAGCTGCTACAACAAAACAAAAGGCATATTCATGTGTCAATTCCCCTTCATATTCATTACCTTGCTGCATTGAAGGGGCTTGCATATCACAATAAAGCAATGACCGGCTATATGAGTGTGTTGCTGGGCACACCTTACCCAAGATAATAAGGCGTTGCTTCATTGTGGACTGTTGTTCTGTCATTGAGCTACCTCAGCCCGACCATATGGGCTTGAAAACCGCCATCGCCTGCACTCTCGCCATCGTGCGCACAAGTCCAGCACGGCCATCACTACACAAACAGCTGTTTGCGGTGCGTTACACAGTGAGTTTTATCTGTCAGTGTGAAGCAGTACACTACTTACACTAACTGCTGATCCATGTATACACACGCAAGATGTTTTCATGCACTTTAGGCCTCCAATTTAGCAATGCAATGTGATTTTTGCCTTTTAGGGATTATAACCATGCTGTGCGTCAGATCTGTCTTTTTCCCCGGGACTTTTGGCATGTATCCCACTCCGCTATGCCCCCCTCCAGGCGTTAGACCCCTTGAAACATCTTTTCCATCACTTTTGTGGCCAGAAATAGTGTTTCTAGTTTTTTAAGTTCGCCTGCCCATTGAAGTCTATTGCAGTTCAAAAAGTTTGCAGGTTCGCAAACTTTTTCGGAAGTTCGAGTTCGAGGTTCGCGAACTTAAAATCTGAGGTTCAAGCCATCCCTATTAGAGACGTTTTCTAAAGATGCCTAGCATTTTTTGGTGCTTCTGTGTAGCAGATTTCATATATTGTTACAGTAAAGCTGTTACTGAACAGCTTCTGTAACAAAAACGATTGGAAAACCACTCTGATCTAGCATTTTTCAGAGCCGTTTTCCACTTTCCTATACTTTCCATTGAGACAGAAATGCCTCAGAAATCTGTGTAGTTCCCCAGATGGATGTAATGTGCTTTTGTATTTTGTATTCACTTTTGTTCTGTTGGTCATGTGATGTGGTTTATTTGCATATAGATGGCCTTTTGGGGTTGGGTATAAAGGTGTCACCTGGGTGAGGGGTGGTACACCTAGGGAAGGGCAACACCCGAAACATGTTGTGTGTACCACTGTGTGCTCCCAATACAATTTGAAATTGCAAAGCCATTGGTGTGCAGTCTCCGAGTTTGTTTGTTTCAAGTGGTTGCAGGAAGTGGAGTCCATGCTGGACTCTGTGGTACCGGCAAACTGGTTAGAGCTGAAGACCAGAAATTAAGGAGAATGTGTGGTCTGTATATCAGATGACCAGCAAATCAGAATGTTGCAAATCAGCTGATCAAGCTGATCACATGCTTCTCCTTGAGTTCTCCTAAACATCACCATCCCTACCCATTGGGCTTTTACTTATAAAATGATGAATACAAATAGATTACTTAAATAACCAAGTCATGAACATGGAGTATGGGGAGCATAGCAGTTTTGGGTCAGAATTCTTTATTAGTAGGAGAAGTGGAAAGAGGGGCAGAACTAGTGGGAGAGAAAGTTCTGAGGCGAGAACAGCATGGATCAAACTATAGTTGTGGCAGTATTTGCTGGGAAAGGGGGGGGGGTGATTACAATGTTCATATTCAGGCCCATGGTTGTCTAACTTTACCACTATTGTAACACATATATTCTAGCCTGCAACATCACGGTATGTTCAAGTCAGCTTCATCACTCTTGGTCATATCAACTACTCTGTGATTAACGTTTGTAGCCGGTGAACTGTTTCTGCTGCCCAACCCAAAAGAGCCTGCTTTTCCCCTTCCCAGAAACTGGCATAACACCTACAGGCACCCTTGGTCATCCAAGGTTAAAGAACACAAACATTACGCACAGTTGGCTTTGTTATCACAACTTGCTTTTGACCTGCTAAGAACTTTGATGAATTACCTCTACCGCTAAGGAATTTTGTTTCAGAATTCCAAAACAATTTGACAACCGTGTTCCAATGAATGTGTTGCCCTGAATGCCACGAGTCTTTGTTTTTTCTATGCCTTCATGCTTTGAGGTTTTGTTTTTCCATGCCATCATTTATTTGCTTTGTAAAGGGGTTATATTGTAGATGACCAACCCGATTGAGCCAGCGTTAGAGCTTTTTGATTTTTATCCTCTGCCCAACAAAATGATCTCACGCCAGCCTAGTGCAAAATTATTCGATTCCAATCCGCGAGAATTTTATCTCGTTGGAATACCAGAGTGAGACTGATCCAGGCTTTACTGTAACAGTGAAGTCAGCTGTGGGCAACATCTATATTGTGTTTAAATATGTACACGTGGATAGCTAAAACCTTCTCCTATTGTTCTCCATAATTTGCTGCTTCTGTGTCTTTTATTATACAGAGGACAGAAACAAAGGCTTGGATGTGCATTTAATAACACCATAATAACAAGTCTTATTATAACATCTGAACACCTGGTACTGGGACAATGCAAACCGGACCTAATAACAAGGGTATCATTATCTTTCTGCTCTTTCTGAGGTCATGCAAAGCATATTAGTGTCACTTACAGAGCATAGCAGTAAATATGGGACTAAGTAAAGTTAATAGGCAGGCTTATAAATGTATGTATAGAAAAAAAGTCTACCATTAGATAACTGTAATAAAGGTTTATTTTTCCGGCTTGTGGAAATTTAACTACCTGCCGACCGCTCCACGCCAATGGAGTGAATGGCTTCCTATTGCAGGAGACATCTCCGCTCTAATGGCGGAGCTCTGCTTCGCCTTCAGTCTCCTAGCGGCAGTTGCTGCTCGGAGATAGACGTGAGACCGCCATCTAGTAACTATGTACAGCGCTGCAATCTAAGGCAGCGCTGTATTGGCGACAGCTGTGTGACACGGCTGTCCCCCTGCGGGACACAGGAGCGAACCGCTGTGATAGGCTGACAGGGGGAGAGAGGAAGGGTGGAAGGGAAAATAAATAAAAAAATAAGCAAATTTATTTTAAAAAAAAAATAAAAATATTTATAAAAAAAAAAATAAACATTGGGGGAGCGATCAGTTGAGTTGTGTGGCCCTGCAGTGAGGCCTTAAAGCTGCAGTGACCCATTTAGTAAAAAAAAATGGCCTGGTCACTAGGGGGGTTTAACACCGCAGTCTTCAAGTGGTTAAAGGAAAATTGCAATTTAATTACAAAATTGTTAAAACCTTTCAATGTATTGGTGTTGCACATGTCTATTAGTAATGTGATCGGCTGCTTCTGTCTCTCTCACTCCTTCCCCCTTGCGGCTGGTTGCTCCTATGATGTTGCAACCAGGAAGTCCTGGCGCTAGGGAGGAGGAGTGAGAAAGACAGAAGCAGCCGATCGCCATGGGCTCACTGGATGAGGTGAGTGATGCCAGTAGCTAATGCCGCTAATTACTTTTTACAGAGCGGGAGTGACGCAGGCCATCGGAAACGCGGAGAACACCACAGACACAGATAGGACAGACATGATTATCTCATCCTGTCACATGTCACCTCGGGTACACTTTAAATAAATATACTAGAAACAGTCAATAGAAGTCAGTTAACACCTTCTTGATGTTTCTACAATGATATATTAGGGTGTGATTCCTATTTATTTTCCTATCCATGCTTTCATAATTTCTGCTAGTTACTAGCACAGGCCCAGTTGCTATAACCCTCCTGGGAAATTAAGACACATTTCTTAGCTGCAGCTTTATCCATACGAGGTCACGGGGGAATGCTAGTTTTTCGTTTTCTCTAGCCTATATTTGTTCATTTTTTTACCCCCTTCCGTTAGCATAATAGAAAAACACACAGGAATGACTTCACTATATTAGACAGGAAAACAAACCATTAAACGTGAATATGTGCCTTGCTAAATATCCGCTATTATTGTTAATGTAGAACCTCAACTGGGATTTGGGATTTTGTATCTAAAATCCTTCCATGTCTCTAGTCCTGTTTCCAAGGATCAATTCTAAACAGCTTTATCCAGGTTTTATTTAAAGGGCAACTATCGCAAACATTTTTATATGTAAAATACCTGTATATACTTGCATATAAACTGACCCGTGTTTAAGCCGAGGTACCCACTTTTCTCCCAGAAACTAGGAAAAAGTTATTGACTCATGTATAAGCCCCCTCCCCAGTATAGCTCCCTCCAGAGTAGCCAAATGTGCCCCCAGTACAAGTCACCCCCCCTACCCATAGCCAGATGTGCCCCAAGGATAATACAGCTGTGATTCAAGATGCCACTAGATGGCATCATAGACATAAGACAGCGATTGCCACATAGGAAGAATCCCCGATCATTGCACCGCTGACAAGTTGCTTGCATGCTCTGCTCAACAAGCCAGGGGACACAGGTAGTCTTGAGCAGCAGAAAACTCTGCACACCATGTTGCAGGGGATGAGGGGCACGGACACAGCAGGGAGCCAGCTGGCAAGAGCAGGATCACTAGTGCACGATCCTTACACTCCTCTGCCAGTAACAAAACCTGGTCCACCATCCATTCTGCTCCACTGACTTGCATATAAGCCGACAGGATAACTTTTCAGCACATTAATGTGCTGAAAAATTAGGCTTATACGCGAGTATATACAGTACATGTAAATACATACAAATAAAATGTAAGTTCTTTCCAAAGTAAAATGAGGCATAAACTACTTTTCTCTTATGTTGCTGTCACTTACAGTAGGTAGTAGAAATCTGAACTGGTTTTAGACTAACCCATCTCCTCATGGGAGGTTCTCAGGATTGTCTGTATTCTCAACAGGACTTAGTAAATGGCAGTTGCTCCGTCTAACTGCCAAAAAAAGTGTGCAGGAAAGCAGGCCAGCATCTTTGTATAAATCATTTTCAAGGAGTCTTTTATAAAGCATAAAGGTCATACTGAGAATCCCCCATGAAGAGATAAAGTAGTCCAAAACCTGGCAGTTCTGTCAGATTTCTAATACCTATTCTAAGTGGCAGCAACATAGGAGAAAAGTAATTGTTGGCTTATTTTATTATGAAAGAACCATACTTCTTGTTTCTATGTGTTTACTTGTATTTCATTTTTTTTTGTGACAGTGTTCCTTTAAAGTACAACATTTCACAAGCTTTTTGCTGCATTTCATACTATTGTAAAATTGCTTGGATGTGAGAAAATATGATGTTCTTAGAGAGTAACTCCAGTGAAAATAATGCAATAAAAAGGTGCTTCATTTTTACAATAATTATATATAAATGATTTAGTCAGTGTTTGCTCATTCTAAAATCTTTCCTCTCCCCGATTTACATTCTGACATTTATTACATGGTGACATTTTTACTGTGGGCAGGTTATGTAGCTGCTCCTAGCTGTTTGGGCTGTTAGAGACAGCTGTAAACAGCTAATTCCTGTCTGTGAGCCTTGTTACATTGTAACAAACTGCCAAAAGTACTGCGGTCCCAGAGTTTCTTGTGGGAGGGGTTTCAACATAAAATCAGTCAAACAGCGCCCCCTGATGGTCTGTTTGTGAAAAGCAATATATTTCTCATGTAAAAGGGGGTATCAGCTACTTATTGGGATAAAGTTCAATTCTTGGTTGGAGCTTCTCTTTAACCTCCTTGGCGGTAACCCCGTGTGTGACACGGGGTAAGCCGCCGGAGGGTGCCGCTCAGGCCCTGCTGGGCCGATTTACTTAATTTTTTTTTTTGCTGGACGCAGCTAGCACTTTGCTAGCTGCGCCAGCACCCCGATCGCCGCCGCCGCGCGCCCGATCGCCGCTATCCGGTGCGGCGCGCGCCCCCCCCCCCCAGACCCCGAGCGCTGCCTGGCCAATCAGTGCCAGGCAGCGCCGAGGGGTGGATCGGGTCTCCCAATGACGTCCCCAAAAGTGTCCTGGATCTCTAAGGATCCTAGCAACACCCCTGTACTTCACTACACACTACACACTTTCAAAGCAGGGCCATTTCTTGGGCGACGGGGGAAGCCCTCCAGGAAATCCCGTTCTTTGAACGGGATTTCCTGATCGGTGATCGCCGAAGGCGATCGAAGCGGGCGGGGGGATGCCGCTGAGCAGCGGCTATCATGTAGCGAGCCCTCGGCTCGCTACATGATAAAAAAAAAAATTTAAAAAAAACTGTTGCGCTTCCCCCTGGCGGTATTTTTCATACCGCCAAGGGGGTTAAGAGAGATTTATCAAAAGGTTCTGCTGAGGTCTACTCAACAGTGTTAGGCATATTTGCTCGTCATTTATGAGTAGTCATTACGAGCCTAATGAGTAGTCTAATTACATTAGAGAAGTCCATTTAAAAAAATAAATTGGGGGGCAAAGCAGAATGTTCATTGCAACCAATAGAAATGAGCTGAGCTCTGGGCCCTCCCCTCTCTATATAAGGCGGATGCCGTTTTGGATTAACTCCTTGTTGTTACTCAGTACTGAGTGGAGAGGTTTTGTTAGAGAGAGCGATACTTTGTATTTGCAATTTGCAATTTTTTTACCTGTAATTGTTATCTTTGTAATTTAGTTAAAGAGTTAGCATACTTATTATTTGCTTTGAAACAGGGCAGTTTCTAGGTGAAATTGCACCCAGGGCGAAGGTGTAAAATCCCCCCCACCCCCGTTGACTCGCGGACGCTTAGGGCCCCTTTCCACTAGCAATCTCAAATCACAAACGCCAGCGATTCCGATGTTTCATTAATTTTGTTATGCGATTGCGATTTTTCATCTGCAGTACATTATCCCTCTTAAAATCGCTCCAGAAAGCGATTGTGACTTGCGATTTGCAAATCGAATCACTATAGTGGAAAATACTTCTCATGATTTCTATGATAAAGTAGCAACCCTAGCGATTTAAAAATTATTAGCAATTTGCAATTTAGCTGTGCAGTGGAAAAGGGCCCTTACTATTTAGGGACAGTCACACAGCCACAGGCCACAAGTAGATCTGCCTACTTACTAGTGACCAGCAGCTCACCCAGGAGGAAGCAGGGACCAGGAGAACATGCAGGTGAAGAGAGCCTGGAAAGCCGACTCCTCCTGACAGCCTGCAGTACCGCTACAGGACATCAGGTGTCATCACACGGGGGTGACGTGATGAAGACTTGACGTCTGATGCAGGCAGCCCAGGAGGAGTCAAGGAAGGTGATTGCGCTGGTAATCTTGTTTCTTCTTCCATTTGGCTACACCACACGTCACCAGCTCCCTAGCGGTTATGTCCTTCTGCCTGCGCCCCCCTTCTTCTACCTGCACCCAGGGCGGTCGCCCTTCCCGCACTGCCCAAGAAACGGCCCTGCTTTGAAAGTGTGTAGTGTGTAGTGAAGTACAGGGGTGTTGCTAGGATCCTTAGAGATCCAGGACACTTTTGGGCACGCCAGCTGAAAAATGGGTGTGATCATGCACCAGAATGTGGGTGTGGTCATTGGTGGAACCATTTTGACATGAACTTAACAGTGGTCTAAGTAGGCCTGCCCAGCAAAATGTTAGATGAAGCCCCCTCTCCATTAATGTAAACAATCAATAAATGCAGCATATCACATAAATAGTCAGTGTCACCTAAACACATAACTAGGCATAACTAGTTACCTAGCTTCTGTGCTGGCTGATCTGGCTTTCTGCTGGGTGACCTGGCCTGCTGACCCCCCCCCCCCCCCCCCCCCCCAGGAATTTCCTGACCTTCTATCGGATGGGTGGCAGCATGGAAGGGGGTTCCATGCTCCCACGGGCCTCCCATTAAGGCACCACAACTCCCAGCATGCCCCATACAAGAACCACAGCTCCCTGCTTACCCCCATAAAGGCATCACAGCACCTAGCAGAGCATTACAGCACCCAGTATGCCCATATAGAGGCACCGTAGCACCTAGCATACCCCGCATTGCTGTGTGCTGTGGTGCCATGCTGAGTGCTATGGTGTCTCTATGGGGCATTCTGGGTACTGTGTGGTGTGTGGTGCCATGCTGGGTGCTGTGCTGCCTTTGTGGGGCATGCTGGGTACTGTGTGGTGCCATTGTGGGTGTTGTGGTGCCTCTACTCTGCTTGGGGGACTTCTGGGGCACCCCAGAATAGATCCAGGGCACGTGCCACTGATCTTTGGGGCTAGCAATGCCCCTGGTGAAGTGAGAGTGTGTAGTGAGTTATAGTTTAGAGTTATAGTTTAGAGACAGGGATTTCATACATTTAGCAGTAGTAGTAGTTAGGGTCCAGGGATAGGGAAGGGACTTAAAGAGAAACCCCAACCAAGAATTGAACTTCATCCCAATCAGTAGCTGATACACCCTTTCCCATGAGAAATCTATTCCTTTTCTCAAACGGATCATCAGGGGGCTCGGTATGGCTTATTTTGTGGTGAAATCCCTCCCACAGTGTGATGTCAGCGCCTCACAGTACTGAGGTACTGACACCACACTATGGGAGCCTTGTTGCATTGTGGGAAGTAACAACTGTTTCCAACTGTCTAAAAAGCAAGCAGCAGCTACTTCCAGTGACATCACCTGCCAGCAGTAAACATGTGATAAATGTCAGAATGTAAATCAGGGAGAGGAAAGATTTTACAATGGGCAAACACTGACTAAATCATTTATATATAATTATTTTAAAAATTAAGCACTTTTTTATTACATTATTTTAACTCGTGTTCCTCTTTATGTCTTGTACACACACCTGACTTAAGTCTGCTGAGGCGAATGATAACGACAACCTTAGCTAACAATCAGGCGTGTGTACTGTAGCCGGAGACCGCCCGACCCGCAAGGGATCCGCTGGGCAGATCTACTCAACCCTAGTAACGCCAATTCCCCACCCGTTGTTGCACAATTTTCCAATTTTCCTTGCACTAGTTTTTAAAATCTTTCCCACTGTTTGGAAGATATGTTGGATGATGTGCAGCATAGAGAGTTGTGGGGGACATTTATCAAGAGTGTCTGAGACAAAACATTAGTATGTTTTTAGAAATCCTTGCAGAATTGTCTCAGACATCCTAAGAAATCACTAAATAGTGCAGATTCCTTCCTAAACTGTTAGGAATAGGAGGAGTTAAGATGGTTTCTTAGGCAGGGCAGTGTGTGAGGGGAATTGCTGTTGCTGAGGTAACCAATACATCTGCTGTATTGCATCAATGCCCAGCATTGGAAGGGTTATGCACAGAACAGCTCCACAGGATTCAGCAGGGGGATGAGCACTTCAAAAATCATGTCTAGTCTGCACTGCTGCATCTGTAGAACTGCTATTAAGCACTTCTTAATCTGTGGCAGTTTAGGAATGGATTTGCAATTTTCTTAACTATAGTGCAGCTGTAGAAATCCACGCTAAACTACTGCTATTACATATGATATTACATATGATTTAGGAATCTTCTTCTTATCATGCAGAACAGTCCCTCTGCTGGTTAGAACTGTTTAAGAACAAAAAACTGGTAATGCTTTGATAAATCTGGCCTGTTTCTATAAGCAGTCACAGGTGTCTTGTCTTCCCTTCATTCCTTTGACATGGTGACAAGAGAAAAATCTGAGGTAATTATTAAGGATCTAGAGCCTAATCCATAAGCACTGCATCCTAATAATATTATTATTTCATTCGTACCTGTATTTGGGAAAATGTGTTCTTTCTCTTGTCTTGTCTTTATTGAACATATATATATATATATATATATATATTTTTTTCCATTGTCGAGGCTCCTATATCTTGCCACATCTTTTTTTCCCATTTTTTATTTGCCATTAGCTAGATTATATTGTGAGTCCTTCTGAGGGATAGTTAATGACACTGTGAATTGTTCAATGTTCTCACAGTATAAATGTCAGCACTATATAAATGCATATTAGTAAAAGCTAGCAAGAGTATGCCGTTTGGGCATAGTTGGAACTTGAGAAGAGGAAGTTGTAGGTTTATGAGGTAGAGAAAGTGCAGAGAGAGTAAAAAGATATTATGGCAGCTGAGAGACAGCGACAGTGCAGTGAGGAGGAGAGAGATGTGGAGGAGATGGGAAGAGACAGAAAGCAACGTGACTCAGAGAAAGAACAAGCAAAAAAAGAGAGACAGCAAAAGTGAAAAAGAGGGAAAGAGTGAAGAGGAGGCCAAACCTTCAAAGTGAGTAAGGTACTTAACCACTTGAGGACCGTAGGCTTACACACCCCTAGTGTCCAGGCTACTTTTTACAATTCAGGCCACTGCATCTTTAAGGGCCCGGTGCAGGGTCGTACAACTCAGCACACAAGTGATTCCCTCACCTCCTTTTTCTGCCCACCAACAAAGCTTTTTGTTGGTGGGCTCTGATTCCTGCTGTCCTGTTTGTTTATTTATTTTTTTAAATGTATTTGTTTTTTTTTTGTTTTTTTGTTTTTAGTAAATTTGTCTATTTTTTTTATTTTTATTCCCAGCCCTCCCTCCCCCCACCAGCCAATGTAAATAGACGGAGGTTTCGCCATCTAACAGTCTCCTAGCGGCGATTGCCGCTGGGAGAATGATGATGGAGCAGAGCTCCATCATTCAAGTGGACATGTGTGGACATATTTTTATTTTCAGTTATATAGCTTTATAACATTGCATCATTCTGTCATATTTGCAGTTTAGAAACCACACTCATCAGAGATGGCCCGAACCTCCGATTTTAGGTTCGCGAACCGGGTTTGCGAACCTCCCGTGAAAGTTTGGTTCGCGCAAACTTTCGCGAACTGCAATAGACTTCAATGGGGAGGCGAACTTTGAAAACTAGAAAAATTTATGCTGGCCACACAAGTGATGGAAAACATGTTTCAAGGGGTCTAACACCTGGAGGGGGGCATGGCGGAGTGGGATACATGCCCAAAGTCCCGGGGAAAAATCTGGATTTGACGCAAAGCAGCGTTTTAAGGGCAGAAATCACATTGAATGCTAAATTGCAGGCCTAAAGTGCTTTAAAACATCCTGCATGTGTATACATCAATCAGGGAGTGTAATTAGAGCATTGCTTCACACTCACACACCAAACTCACTGTGTAAAGCACCGCAAACAGCTGTTTGCGCAGTGACGGTGCTGGACTGGTGCGCACCATGGCCAGAGTGCAGGCCATGGCAATTTTCAAGCCCATATGGTCGCCGGGCTGTGGTAGATCATTGATAGAACAACAGTGACTGTCCAGCTGATCAAATTTGGTCGGAAGCAACGACATTATTATCTTTGGTGTGGCCCCCCCCCCCCGAGACACTCATATAGCCGGCGGCAGGGGCGTAGCAATAAGGATAGCAACCATAGTGGTTGCTATGGGGCACTGCGGCAGCCCTACGCCACAGGGGCCCGTACATGAAGGTCTTTTTTCTTTCTTTTTTTTTTTTTTATTTGATGCCGTCCGGGCCCCCCCCCCCCCATACACCTATCCCCCGATAATTTTATAAAAGTCAGTGGGCCCCCAGGCCCCCCTCCCGGCCCCCCTCCTCTGATAAGGTGGCTGGTGAGGAGGGGGACGGACTACGTGGCGGGCGGCGCATTGATACTCCCTGGTGGCGGGACCAGATAGTTAATCTATAGTTCCGGCTTCCGGGCCCGGCCAGCCAGGGAGGAGTGACGTGCGTGCGACGAGGGATTGGACCGGCTGCAGACTACTGCGCGACTGTCTGGAGTCTGGACTGGAGCCTGGAGGGGAGCTAAGCGAGCCGGAGGCCGGAGCGGTGAAGAGGAGCTGCCCTGGCTGGAGCTGCCCTCGAGTGGAGCGACCCGACCCCACTTGCTGGCTGCTGTAAACGGAGGTGCGGTGGGTAGGTCGGTGGGTAGGTCGGTGGGTGGGGCCCCCTGGCTACATATACAGGGCACATATACTCCTGACTACATATACAGGTCACATATACTCCTGACTACATATACAGGTCACATATCCTCCTGACTACATATACAGTAGAGATGTCGCGAACGGTTCGCCTGCGAAAGGTTCCAGGCGAACTTTGGGGGTTCGCGTTCACCTGCATCAGGTGAACTTTTGCGGAAGTTCGATTCGCCCCATTATGCTCTATTGAGCAAAACTTTGACCCTCCATATCACTGTCAGCAGACACATTATTGCCAAAAACACACGGGTCTCACTGCTGTGAGCCTGCCCACCCTCCCTCAAGCAAGGTCCTTATACCATTTGACTCAGTTGTCTGCCTACACTAATTAGTTATGGGACAGCTGCTACAGAGATTTTAATTAGCCTCTCCTCCCCTTCTACCCCCTTCCTCCTACCGGAGGGAGGAGGGTTTCATCTGCCAGGGAATTATCCTATTTCAAAAACCAGTATACATCATACCATGGCTGGGAATCGAACCCAGATCTCACTGTGTGGTGGACAAGCACACTAACCACTGTACCACTACAGTAGTAACTGAAGCTGGCCTAAAATTTACCATTTATGCTCAATGCAATAGAAATATTAGGTTGCTTAAAGGGAACCTTAACTGAGAGTGATATGGATGTTTCCTGTAAACAATACCAGTTGCCTGGCAGTCCAGCTGATCTTTGTGACTGCAATAGTGGCTGAATCACACCCTGAAACAAGCATGCAGCTAATCCAGTCTGACCTCAGTCAGAGCACCTGATCTGCATGCTTGTTCAGGGGCTGTGGCTAAAAGTATTAGAGACACAGGATCAGCAGGCGATTCAGGCAACTGGTATTATTTTAAAAGGAAAAATCCATATCCTTCTCCGTTAAGGTTCCCTTTAAGGATTTGTAGCATGAAAGCCAACTCACATTGGCTGGGATTTGAACCTGGGTCTGACTGTGTGGTGGGCAAGCACACTAACCACTGTACCACTACAGTAGTAATTGAAGCTGGCCTAAAATTTACGATTTATGCTCAATGCAATAGAAACATTAGGTTGCTTAAAGGGAACCTTAAATGAGAGTGATATGGATGTTTCCTGTAAACAATACCAGTTGCCTGGCAGTCCAGCTGATCTTTGTGACTGCAATAGTGACTGAATCACACCCTGAAACAAGCATGCAGCTAATCCAGTCTGACTTCATTCAGAGCACCTGATCTGCATGCTTGTTCAGGGGCTGTGGATAAAAGTATTAGAGACACAGGATCAGCAGGCGATTCAGGCAACTGGTATTATTTTAAAAGGAAAAATCCATATCCTTCTCCTAAAATTTCAAATCTCAGCTCTGTCTGTTCAGTAAGCCAGCACCTATTCAGTAGGAGACCTTAGGCAAGTCTTCCTAACACTGCTACTGCCTATAGAGCATGCCCTAGTGGCTGCAGCTCTGGTGCTTTGAGTCCGTCAGGAGAAAAGTGTGATATAAATGTTATTTGTCTTGTCTACTTTTTCTCTTGTATTGAGCATAAATGGTAAATTTTAGGCCAGCTTCAGTTACTACTGTAGTGGTACAGTGGTTAGTGTGCTTGCCCACCACACAGTAAGACCCAGGTTCAAATCCCAGCCAATGTGAGTTGGCTTTTATGCTACAAATCCTTAAAGGGAACCTAAACAGAGAAGGATATGGATTTTTCCTTTTAAAATAATACCAGTTGCCTGAATCGCCTGCTGATCCTGTGTCTCTAATACTTTTAGCCACAGCCCCTGAACAAGCATGCAGAACAGGTGCTCTGAATGAAGTCAGACTGGATTAGCTGCATGCTTGTGTCAAGGTGTGATTCAGCCACTATTGCAGTCACAAAGATCAGCTGGACTGCCAGGCAACTGGTATTGTTTACAGGAAACATCCATATCACTCTCATTTAAGGTTCCCTTTAAGCAACCTAATGTTTCTATTGCATTGAGCATAAATGGTAAATTTTAGGCCAGCTTTAGTTACTACTGTAGTGGTACCGTGGTTAGTGTGCTTGTCCACCACACAGTGAGATTTGGGTTCGATTCCCAGCCATGGTATAATGTACACTGGTTTTTGAAATAGGATAATTCCCTGGCAGATGAAACCCTCCTCCCTCCGGTAGGAGGGAGGAGACCCACAAGAGGCTAATTAAAAACTCCCTAGCAGAGTGTGTAGCAGCTGTCCCATAACTAATTAGTGTAGGCAGACAACTGAGTCAAATGGTATAAGGACCTTGCTTGGAGGAGGGAGGGCGGGTCCTCCAGCAGTGATGTGTATTTCACTCAATCAGGTGTGCCTCCAGGTATTAGAGCTCTTGAAACATATTTCCTATCATTTTTCCAGCCGGTAGAATTTTTTAGGATTTTCAAAGTTCGCCTCCCCATTAAAGTGTATTGCGGTTCACGAACTTTTTCGCGAACCGAACTTTTCGCGGAGGTTCGCGAACAGGGTTCGCGAACCTAAAATCGGAGGTTCGCGACATCTCTAATATACAGGTCACATATACTCCTGACCAGGGCCGGCGCTACCATAGAGGCAAAGGAGGCAGCTGCCCCAGGGCCCCAGAGCTTGTAGGGGCCCCCAGTGGCTACAAGAGGAAAAAAAATTCAAATCGGCCTTATAGTTTTTGAGAAAATCGATTTTAAAGTTTTAAAGGAAAAAAATACACATTTAAAAACCTGCCGACTTTAATGGTTGATAGCAAATCCACCTTAAATGTTGGAAACCCTAAATTTGCAGAGTTAAGGAGATCATTAGGAATAAGAGGAAAAAACAATTTTTCAAAAAGACCTTATAGTTTTTGAGAAAATCGATTTTAAAGTTTCAAAGGAAAAAAGTATACTTTTAAATGCGGTAAATGTCACTTTTAGTAGCAAACCTAACGGTAGTGTAATTTTACATGCATCAAACGAAAGCGCAATAAATTTCCTGACGGGGGTTTCCAGGGGGTCTATATGCAGCCGCAGCGCTTTGGCCAGGGATCGCTATACAGCTGCAATATGGCTGTATGAAGATCCCTGGCATTTTTTCCTATTTCCCAATTTTTTTTTATGTTTAGAGTGTGGGAATTAAAAAAAAAAATTATGTGGGGTCCTGAAACTCTTTAACCCCTTGTCCCCCATGCAGGCTGGGATAGCCAGAATGTGGCGCTCCGACCGATTGGGACTTCACACCCTGTCTATACCAGCTGCAAAAAAGGTCCCCTAATGCCGATTTTTGTCCCGGGGTATATGTTGGGGGGGGGGGCCCAGGTTTATTTTGCCCTGGGGCCCCATTGTTGCTTAAACCGGCCCTGCTCCTGACTACATATACAGGTCACATATACTCCTGACTACATATACCCCTACCTACATATACTGGGGACATATACCCCTGACTATATATACTGGGCACATATACCCCTGCCTACATATACTGGGGACATATCTTTGGCTACATATACTGGGTACATATACCTCTGGCTACATATACTGGGCATATATACCTCTGGCTACATATATTGGGCATATATACCTCTGGCTACATATACTGGGCATATATACCTCTGGCTACATATACTGGGCATATATACCTCTGGCTACATATACTGGGCATATATACCTCTGGCTACATATACTGGGCATATATACCTCTGGCTACATATACTGGGCATATATACCTCTGGCTACATATACTAGGCACATATACCCCTGCCTACTATACTGGGGACATATATACCTCTGGCTACATATACTGGGCACATATAACCCTGCCTACATATAGTGGGGACATATACCTCTGGCTACATATACTAGGGACATATATACCTCTGGCTACATATACTGGGGACATATATACCTCTGGCTACATATACTGGGCATATATACCCCTGGCTACATATACTGGGCATATATACGTCTGGCTACATATACTGGGCATATATACCTCTGGCTACATATACTGGGCATATATACCTCTGGCTACATATACTGGGCATATATACCTCTGGCTACATAAACTGGGCACATATACCCCTGCCTACATATACTGGGGAGATATATACCTCTGGCTACATATACTGGGCACATATACCCCTGCCTACATATAGTGGGGACATATACCTCTGACTACATATACTGGGGACATATATACCTCTGGCTACATATACTGGGCACATATACCCCTGCCTACAAATAGTGGGGACATATATTCCTCTGGCTAAATATACTGGGGACATATATACATCTGGCTACATATACTGGGCACATTTACCCCTGCCTACATATACTGGGGACATATACCTCTGGCTACATATACTAGGGACATATATACCTCTGGCTACATATACTGGGGACATATATACCTCTGGCTACATATACTGGGCACATATACCCCTGCCTACATATACTGAGCACATACACCCCTGCCTACATATACTGGGCACATATACCCCTGCCTACATATACTGGGCACATATACCCCTGACTACATATACTGGGCACATATACCCCTGGCTACATATACTGGGCACATATACCCCTGGCTACATATACTGGGCACATATACCCCTGGCTACATATCCTGGGCACATATATCCTTGGCTACATATACTGAGCACATATAACCCTGACTACATGTACTGGGCACATATACCCCTGACTACATGTACTGGGCACATATACCCCTGACTACATGTACTGGGCACATATACCCCTGACTACATATACTGGGCACATATACCCCTGGCTACATATACTGGGCACATATACCCCTGGCTACATATACTGGGCACATATACCCCTGGCTGCATATACTGGGCACATTTACCCCTGGCTACATATACTGGGCACATATACTCCTGGCTACATATACTGGGCACATATATCCCTGGCTACATATACTGGGCACATATACCTCTGGCTACATATACTGGGGACATATACCCCTGGCTACATATACTGGGCACATATATCCCTGGCTACATATACTGGGCACATATATCCCTGGCTACATATACTGGGCACATATACCTCTGGCTACATATACTGGGGAAATATACCCCTGGCTACATATACTGGGCACATATATCCCTGGCTACATATTCTGGGCACATATACCCCTGACAACATGTACTGGGCACATATACCCCTGACTACATATACTGGGGACACTGGCTGTTTGTCATTATGTGCATTTACTGGTGAAATGTAGAGTTGGGCCGAACCTCCGATTTTAGGTTCGCGAACTTCCGCGGAACGTTCGGTTCGCGGAAAAGTTCGCGAACCGCAATAGACTTCAATGGGGAGGCGAACTTTGGAAAAAAAAATTCTGCTGGCCACAAAAGTGATGGAAAAGATGTTTCAAGGGATCTAACACCTTGAGCGGGGCATGGCGGAGTGGGATACACGCCAAAAGTCCCCGGGAAAAATCTGGATTTGACGCAAAGCAGTGTTTTAAGGGCAGAAATCACATTGAATGCTAAATGACAGGCCTAAAGTGCTTTAAAACATCTTGCATGTGTATACATCAATCAGGTAGTGTAATTAAGGTACTGCTTCACACTGACACACCAAACTCACCGTGTAATGCACCGCAAACAGCTGTTTGTGTAGTGACGGCCGTGCTGGACTGGTGCGCACCATGGCGAGAGTGCAGTGGCGGGTTCACTGAACAGGAATACAGTGGCGGGTTCACTGAACAGTACAGGTATGCAGTGGCGGGTTCACTGAACAGGTATACAGTGGCGGGTCCACTGAACAGAACAGGTATGCAGTGGCGGGTTCACTGAACACAACAGGTATGCAGTGGTGGGTTCACTGAACAGGTATGCAGTGGTGGGTTCACAGAACAGGTATGCAGTGGCAGGTTCACTGAACAGGTATGCAGTGGTGGGTTCACTGAACAGGTATGCAGTGGTGGGTTCACAGAACAGGTATGCAGTGGTGGGTTCACAGTACAGGTATGCAGTGGTGGGTTCACAGAACAGGTATGCAGTGGCGGGTTCACTGAACAGGTATGCAGTGGTGGGTTCACAGTACAGGTATGCAGTGGTGGGTTCACAGAACAGGTATGCAGTGGCGGGTTCACAGAACAGGTATTCAGTGGCAGGTTCACTGAACACAACAGGTATGCAGTGGCGGGTTCACTGAACAGGTATACAGTGGCGGGTCCACTGAACAGAACAGGTATGCAGTGGCGGGTTCACTGAACACAACAGGTATGCAGTGGTGGGTTCACTGAACAGGTATGCAGTGGTGGGTTCACAGAACAGGTATGCAGTGGTGGGTTCAAAGAACAGGTATGCTGCATACCTGTTCTTTGAACCCACCACTGCATACCTGTTCTGTGAACCCACCACTGCATACCTGTTCAGTGAACCCACCACTGCATACCTGTTGTGTTCAGTGAACCCGCCACTGCATACCTGTTCTGTTCAGTGGACCCGCCACTGTATACCTGTTCAGTGAACCCGCCACTGCATACCTGTTGTGTTCAGTGAACCTGCCACTGCATACCTGTTCAGTGAACCCACCACTGCATACCTGTTCAGTGAACCCACCACTGCATACCTGTTCAGTGAACCTGCCACTGCATACCGTATGCAGTGGCAGGTTCACTGAACAGGTATGCAGTGGTGGGTTCACTGAACAGGTATGCAGTGGTGGGTTCACTGAACAGGTATGCAGTGGTGGGTCGACAGTACAGGTATGCAGTGGTGGGTTCACAGAACAGGTATGCAGTGGCGGGTTCACAGAACAGGTATGCAGTGGCAGGTTCACTGAACACAACAGGTATGCAGTGACGGGTTCACTGAACAGGTATACAGTGGCGGGTCCACTGAACAGAACAGGTATGCAGTGGCGGGTTCACTGAACACAACAGGTATGCAGTGGTGGGTTCACTGAACAGGTATGCAGTGGTGGATTCACAGAACAGGTATGCAGTGGTGGGTTCACAGAACAGGTATGCAGTGGCAGGTTCACTGAACAGGTATGCAGTGGTGGGTTCACTGAACAGGTATGCAGTGGTGGGTTCAATGAACAGGTATGCAGTGGTGGGTTCACAGTACAGGTATGAAGTGGTGGGTTCACAGAACAGGTATGCAGCCAGGAACAAGCTAAGCCTAACTAATCTTTCCCTATGAGAGACAGTCTGCAGCAGCTCGCCCTACTCTCACTAATGCAGGCACACGAGTGACCGTAATGGCCGCCGCTGCCTGCCTTATATAAGGGGGGTGGGGCTCCAGGGGCTAGTGTAGCCTAATTGGCTACACTGGGCCTGCTGACTGTGATGTAGAGGGTCAAAGTTGACCCTCCATGGTGCATTTTGGGGTGAACCGAACTTCCGCAAACGTTCGCCTGCGGGACGCGAACGCGAACCACGGAAGTTCGCATGGAACCGTTCGCAGGCGAACCGTTCGGCCCAACTCTAGTGAAATGCTGTCTTATGTGCATTTAGTGGGGAAACGCTGTCTCTTATTACATGCATTTAATGGGGAAATGCTGTCTTATGTGCATTTACTGGTGAAAAGCTGTCTTATGTGCATTTAGTGGGGAAACGCTGTCTCTCATTACATGCATTTACTGGGGAAATGCTGTCTGTCATTATGTGCATTTACATCATATTTTTTTTTATGTAAGTACATTAGCTAGTATAACTACATTAGTTAGCCCCACCCACATGACATCATGGCCACGCCCATTTTAAAAAATTTCCTTGAACATGTTGCCCCCTACCCATTTTTGACTGCCCCCTCATATGTGCCAGTCTAGAACCAGCCCTGTACCCCTGCCTACATATACTGGGCACATATACCCCTGCCTACATATACGGGGCACATATACCCCTGGCTACATATACTGGGCACATATACCCCTGGCTACATATACTGGGCACATATACCCCTGGCTACCTGTTCTGGGGACATCTATACCCCTGGTCACCTATTCTGAAGACACCTATAGACCTGGCTACTTATACTGGGTGTGGGAATGTTGGGGTGGAGGGTCGTGGAGGAATGTTTGGGTGGGAAGTCCGTGGGGTTGGAAGGTCGTGGGGGGGGACATAAATTTTTTTTGCTATGGGGCCCAGTCATTTCTAGCTACGCCCCTGGCCGGCGGTCTTTGCTTCATTGTGATACGCAAGCCCCTTCACCGTGGCAAGGTAATGATCATGAAGGGGAATTGACACATGTACATGCCTTTTGTTCTGTTGTTGCAGCCGCAGTGCAGCCAGAAAAATTAGGCAGGCATGTACATGCACCAGAAAAATTATTATAGTGGCCGCTGCTAGCAGCTAGCAGCGGCCTACAAAATTCTGGAATCTGCCTGGAGTCCTGGACCCTGTTGGTGGTGACGGAGGAGGCAGTCAAGCGGCCTGCAGGCAGAGGTGCTGTGTGGGAAGCGACTTAGTCTTGGGGCAGGCAGCCAGTCACACAGCATGCAGGCAGAGATGTTGTGTGTGGGGACTGACTTAGTCTTCGGGCGGGCAGTAGCCCTCCGGGATCAATGCCTCATTCATTTTGATAAAGGTGAGGTACTGAACACTTTTGTGACTTAGGCGACTTCTCTTCTCAGTGACAATGCCTCCAGCTGCACTGAAGGTCCTTCCTGACAGGACGCTTGAGGCAGGGCAAGACAGAAGTTGGATGGCAAATTGGGACAGCTCTGGCCACAGGTCAAGCCTGCGCACCCAGTAGTCCAAGGGTTCATCGTTGCTCAGAGTGTCTACATCCACACTAAAGGCCAGGTAGTCGGCTACCTGCTGGTCCAGGTGTTGGTGGAGGGTGGATCCGGAAGCGCTAAGTCGAGGCGTTGGACTAAAGAATGTCCGCATGTCCAACATCACCATGAGATTGCTGGAGTGTCCTGTCCTTGCCTGCGTGGATATGGGAGGAGGATTACTGGCAGTGGTACCTTTATTGCGTTGTGCTGTGACATTACCCTTAAACGCATTGTAAAGCATAGTTGACAGCTTGTTCTGCATGTGCTGCATCCTTTCAGCCTTCTGGTGAGTTGGTAACATGTACGCCACTTTGTGCCTATACCGAGGGTCTAGTAGCGTGGCCACCCAGTACAACTCATTCCCCTTGAGTTTTTTTATACGTGGGTCCCTCAACAGGCTGGACAGCATGAAAGATGACATCTGCACAAAGTTGGATGCAGACGTACTATCCATCTACTCTTGCTCTTCCTCAGTGATGTCAGGTAAGTCCTCCTCCCCCCCAGTCACGAACAATACCACGGGGACGTCGAGCAGCACAAGCGGCCTGCAATGCCTGCTGGGGTTGTTGTTCTTCTGCCGCCGCTTCCTCCTTCTCCAAAGAAACACCTTCCTCATCATCTGAGTCTGACTCCTCTTCCCCACAGGACTCTTCCTCCTCCTCCCCTCTCTGTGCTGCCACAGGTGTTGAGGAAACATCTGATTCTGATGGAAATTGCTCCCACAACTGTTCCTGCCATAACTGTTCCTCTTCACGCTCCTCCACAGCTTGATCCACCACTCTATGCATGGCACGCTCCAGGAAGTAAGCATAGGGGATCAAGTCGCTGATGGTGCCTTCACTGCAACTCACCAGGTTGGTCACCTCCTCAAACGGCTGCATGAGTCTGCATGCATTTCGCATTTGTGTCCAGTTGTTGGGCCAGAACATCCCCATCTCCCCAGATTGTGTCCTTCTACTAAAATTGTAGAGGTACTGGGTGACGGCTTTCTCCTATTCTAGCAGGCGAGAGAACATGACCAGGTTTGAACTCCAGTGAGTCGGGCTATCACATATCACGTGTCTTACCGGCAACTTGTTTCTCCGCTGAATGTCCGCAAAACGTGCAATGGCCGTGTAAGACCACCTGAAACGCCCACACAACTTCCTGGCCTGCTGCAGGACGTCCTCTAAGCCTGGGTACTTTGTAACAAATCTTTGAATGACTAGATTCAGCACATGTGCCATGCAGGGTACATGTGTCAGCTTTCCCAAATTCAAAGCGGAAAGGAGATTGCTGCTGTTGTCACACACCACGTTGCCGATCTCCAGCTGGTGCGGGGTCAGACAGCCGCTGATCCACCTGTTTGTTAAGAGCAGCCAGGAGAGCTGCTCCAGCGTGATTCTCCGCTTTGAGGCAAGACATGTCTAAGATGGCGTGACACCGTCGTACCTGGCATGCAGCATAGGCCCTGGGGAGATGGGTCTGTGTAGCTGGAGAGGAGATCGCAGCACCAGTAGAGTTGAACTGCCACTCAGCCAAGCAGGAGGAGGATGACGACAGCTAAGAGGATGTAGCAGGAGGAGAGGAGGTGACAGGAGGCCTGCCTGCAAGCTGTGAAGGTGTCACAAGTTGGTCCGCTGCACAGCCACGCACTCCCTGCTTGCCATCATTCACCAGGTTGACCCAATGGGCTGTGTAAGTTATGTAACTGCCCTGACCGTGCTTGGCAGACCAGGCATCCGTGGTCAGGTGGACCCTTGACCCAACGCTGTGTGCCAGGGATGACACCACTTGCCTCTCAACTTCACGGTACAGTTTGGGTACCACCTTTTTAGAGAAATAATTGTCCCAATGGCCACAAATTTATGGAAGGCCTCAGAGTCCACCAGTCCTTACTTCATGTCTATGTATCTAAAGGGGAAATAGTTTAAACTGACTCGGGGTGAGCAGGCATTAGTTGGTGACCGAGGAGGAGATGGGAATCTTAAGCCTGGTACACACATCCAATTTTGATTGGCCAATGATTGGCCAATTTTGTCACATCCATCATTTCCATGTAGTATGATAAATTGCCTACACAATCTGTTCATAGTATTCAAAATCTGTTGGCCATCCAACTACAGAGAGGTGATAAAATGGGTCAGTGATTGGCCAAACAAAATTGTGTGTGTGTACGCACCCTTAAAGAAACTCAGAGATGTCAGTTACTAAAGATTTCTTACTTACCCGGGGATTCCTCCAGCCTCATAAGCACGGATGCGTCCCCCGCCGTCCTCCCACGTGCCTCCATTAAGCAGCAATCAGCGTACCAGTGACGTCAGCTGGGGTCTGCACATGCTCAGAATGCCCCCTGCTGCATCAATGAGCTGAATACCGGAGCTGATTGCCGCATAGCGTAGGCACACGGGAGGATGGTGAGGGACGCATCAGTGCTTATGATGCTGGAGGAAACCCAGAGTAAGTAAAAAAAATTTAATAGTTGACGTCTCTGGTACACTTTAACCTATTTTAGTTCCTGGACGTAGAAACTACGTCCAGGAACCATGCGTGCTCCCGCAGCCGATCGCGCGTGTGCGCGCATGCTCTCTGCCGCGGTTCGTTAGCCAGGCAATCAGTGAATCGGGCTATGGTGCCCGATCACTGATTCCTCTCTCCCGCTGAAAAAGCGACAGCTTCTCTCGGAAGCTGCGCTTTTTCTGGCTGTAGCGTCCCCCATGCGTCTCTCTAAGCGTATGTTACGCTTAGAGTGATGTCATGTAAACAAACTCATGGCTGCCATCTTGTGGCCAATAAGTAAAACTACAACTAAAAGTGTTATAATTTAAGTAGGCCTCAGTTACTTGGCCTGAGTTTTATGTAAAAGGCTTGTCCGCAGTGTATGCCTTTAAAATAAATAGAGGTTTTGTGATGC
The DNA here is from genome assembly GCF_040937935.1 of Hyperolius riggenbachi. Classification (NCBI taxonomy): domain Eukaryota; kingdom Metazoa; phylum Chordata; class Amphibia; order Anura; family Hyperoliidae; genus Hyperolius; species Hyperolius riggenbachi. The sequence goes on from NC_090647.1 coordinate 523,322,896, forward strand.
AGGCAGAGGCATCTCAGGGTCTGCGTGTAGCAGAGGATACACGCAGATACTGAGAACATGTTCCTAAGAGAAGGCCATCGGACTACTCTGACCTCAACCACAGGAACAGAAAACATTGGCCATGTTTACTAAACATCCACGGTCCTGCATGTAGGTCAAATGCCTCATTGATTATTAATCGAGTAGGCGGGTATGATGACACCACGAGTGGGTCCACCAATAGACTGATATAGGGGGTGGCGAAGATGATGTCATATTTAACTCTTTCCTAGTCGGTATTAAATCTGGAGCGAGCAATGGAGAACTCACTTCTGCTTCTTCCTTCTGCACTAGCTAGCAAGGCCGACTTGGACCTCTAAGCATGTTATTCCTTTCTGTAATCTGATATAATGTATGCTGTACATAGGTAGTCTAGCTGTAACATAGAGTAGACACAAGAAGACCTGGGTATCTTCAGTAGGAAGATACTCAAGCAGCTGTAACGCAACATGGAAGTCTGCTTTGCCAGGAGATGAATGTATCTATCTGTATTTCTGTTTCCTGAATAAATAACGTAAACATTGAAGAAGCCTGAGAAAGTCTATATCCTGTTTGCGGTGTGGAGAGTCAAGTGATCTCACAGTCTGTGAGACGATGGTGTCGAAGCAAGGTGATTAGAACAGTTTATAACAAAAAGTAAAAAAAATAAAACTCAAACACACATTTACATTATAAATCTATTGTTTACATCCCACCCTCCCAAAACGACCCAAATAAAATGTTTAATATAAAAAAGCAAAAAACATTACAATAAAAAAAAAAACATGTAAATATTTACCTAAGGGTCTAAACTTTTTAAATATCAATGTAGAAATGTGCACAGTCAGGAGCAAGCCCAATCCTGCACAGCACTGCTTCTGCTACGTATACTGTATCTACTGACTTGTGGCTTAGATGAAGTCACAGAGGACGTAGATATACTGTAGTGGAGGATAAAGTGGTTAAAGTGTACCAGAGATGACATGTGACATGATGAGATAGACATGTGTATGTACAGTGGCAAGCATTCTGACATTTATGCTGTGCTCCTTTTCTTTTTTCCTTGCCTGAAAGAGTTTATAATTAGCTATGGAACTGTTTTTCTCCAGTCAGTTCACTGATAACAAATTACAGCTATAAAACACTTTCCTAAGCAGATAACTGGGCTTCTGACTGCAAGGAAATGATGAAACGGCCAATAGTTAATGTATTTTCACTCTGGGACAGTTGAGACGCTGCAATTGAGCAGAGACTATGAAACATTAAATATGCTTTGCAAATGTTTAAACATTTAATAAAACCTTGAGATAAAAGAGTCATTTTTAACCACCTGCCGACCGCACGCTTATACCGTGCGTCGGCAAAGTGGCAGCTGCAGGACCAGCGACGCAGTACTGCGTCGCCAGCTGCAGGCTGATTAATCAGGAAGCAGCCGCTCGCGCGAGCGGCTGCTTCCTGTTAATTCACGGCGGGGGGCTCCGTGAATAGCCTGCAGGCCGCCGATGGCGGCTCGCAGGCTAAATGTAAACACAAGCGGAAATAATCCGCTTTGTTTACATTGTACGGCGCTGCTGCGCAGCAGCGCCGTAAGGCAGATCGGTGATCCCCGGCCAATCAGCGGCCGGGGATCGCCGCCATGTGACAGGGGACGTCCTGTCACTGGCTGCACAGGACGGATAGCGTCCTGTGCAGCCCGGATCACCGGGGAGGGGACAGGTAGGAGAGGGAGGGGGGAATTTCGCCGCGGAGGGGGGCTTTGAGGTGCCCCCCCCCCCGCTAAATGCCTGCAGGCAGGAGCGATCAGACCCCCCCTGCACATCATCCCCATAGGGGGGAAAAAAGGGGGGCGGTCTGATCGCTCTGTGTGCCCTCTGATCTGTGCTGGGGGCTGCAGAGCCCACCCAGCACAGATCCCATTAAACAGCGCTGGTCCTTAAGGGGGGGTAAAGGGTGGGTCCTCAAGTGGTTAAGAGTCTCATTAGTTTATTTTCATCTCTGGTTCACTTTAACTGAAGCAGCAGCTATTTTACTTAGCTTTTTTGCCCAAACTACAGTGTTTTTGTATGCATAATTACTTGAAAATAACACTCCTTTTGACGAATACAAAAACCGCGTCTGAACTGTGAGTAAAAAAAATGACTGCACATTAGCAGAAAAATTACCGCATGCCACATCAGTGTTAAATATTGCCCAGCAGCTTGGCAGTCACATTGTACATAATAATTACAGCGGACATTATTAATGTCACACAGTTCCTCCGTAAACTTTATATAATTACAGCCGGATAGGAAGTGATATTTTATGGGTTCCTCGGAGGCATTTTTGTTCGCGCGATCCGATGTGCTGAGTCAAGTGTAATCTTGGGCTACTGACATTACTTTTCTTTCTCCCTTTTTTTTTTCTTTTTGCAGTGACTGCGCTTTTAAAGACAGGGATAAATAATTCCACCTCACTCTCAAGCATATTGAAAAATCACGAGATATTAAAAGTCAGCCTGCAATCGATTTACGGCACATCATCACAAAGCCACACATATCCCAGCACTTCTTATTTATATCATCTTTCAGCCTCGCATGTCTCAGCTGTAATAAACTGGCTGGGAAAAAAATAAAAAGGTAAATAACTGTCTATTTATTTGGAGGTCATACAGCGAGCTATGGCACGGTATAAAGATCTCTCTGTCCAAGAGACGTGATTGCGATTGTTAGGATAAATAATCGCAGCGGCTGCATAGAAGAAAAATCCCACAGTTATTTCAAATTCAGGGGGTTTATCCTCCCTGGCAGTCCGATTATTTCCGGATTTTAGGGTCTAAAACCGGTGCTATTTTTTTGACACATTTTTTAGAATCTAAAAGCAGGAAAAATTACTGAGATCTGTGGCAACCCCTTGCACTTACTCACCTCGCTGGGATCCATTCTCCCTCCATCCTCTGGGTGGCACTGTAACCCTATAGTAAAATCACTGTCTGTCGTCATGACAACAAACAGCGGTCACACCCGAGGGATCCAGAGCCTCCAAGGACAGGAAGAAGAATGGCTGTCGGCCTCTAGATCCCGAGGGAGGTGAGTTGAAATGGCCATTGTACTGCACTGTCTCTGCATAACTCCTGGCGGCTACCCTGAGTCAGGCATGGAGTTCCCACTCCTGGCTTCCTTTTTCCACTCAAACCCTGACTGGAGTTACCGCCTAGGGGGTTAACAATAAATTTGATTCAAAAAAGGTGTGTGAGCAGGCAAGAATGCATAGATGATGGGTTTTTTTTGTAAGTTTTGGAAAATGCTAAAGATTTGAAGTCAATGAGGAGGGGTTTCTTAGAAGAACCTTTGGAAAACTGTATGAAAATACCTACAGTGGTATTTGCAAATTTTTCACAACGTCATTTCCACATCGAAAATGTTATTTTCACTTTCGAAAATATTTTCAAGAAAATACATTGTATTTTCGCAATATGGTCAATAAAAAAACGAATGTTTTTCTATAGACAGGGAAAGCAGTTTCTGCTCTACTTTCACTTTGGCAGGCACAGAGAGCCAATCATGCTATACCTATGAAACTGGAAAACCATAAAAAACACATACAGTAAGTATTATAGAATGATTGTCAATGGCCTTGTGGCTCAAAAGTTGAATATTTATTTATTTATATTTATTTTCGCAAAAATTAATGCGCAAAGAACATTTTTGCTCATCATTTCTATGAAATAATTCATGTAAGACCTGTGTAGTAGCTGGATATTAAATTACTAGTGGGTGTCAATAATGAGACAACCAATGACAAGAACATGACACTAAGGAATACCAGACAGCTCATGGTGACACAGAACCACTAGGGAAGTAATAACCACTTGCCGACCACGTCACGCCAATGGGCGTGGAGGTGGCGGCAGCCCCAGGACCTCCTAACGCTGATCGGCATAGGGTCCTTGGGGCGTGGTTTGCTGGAGATCACGCGCATCCCCGCTCTGATGACGGAGCTCCGCCTTTAGTTTCCCAGAGGCGATCACCCCTGGGAGACTTTTAGATGGCTAAACCTATGTCTTTTATTGCTGTACAGTGCTGCGATCTAAGGCAGTGCTGTACCAGGGACAGCCGTGTGACTCGGTTGTCCACCTTGGAGACAGGAGAGCGATCGTCTCTCATAGGCTGAAAGGAGGGGGGAATAGAAAGTAAATTAAAAAAAAAATAGGGAAATTTATTGAAAAACAGATAACATAAATATTTATTTAAAAAAATAAACACTGGGGGAGCACTTAGACCCAACCAACAGAAAGCTCTGTTGGTGGGGAGAAAAGGGTGGGGGGGTCACTTGTGTGCTGAGTTGTCCTGCAGCGAGGCCTTAAAGCTTCAGTGGCCCATATGGAGAAAAATGGCCTGGTCTTTAGTAGGGATGGTCGGAAATGCCAAATTCCGATTTCGCGGTAAATCCGCATTCCGGCATTGCCAATTACAGATTCCGCTTTCCGGTACCAATTTCCGCATTCCAATGCGGAATTTCCGCCGGAAATCGCGGAAATTCCACCCGATTTTAACATCGATTTTCTCAAAAACTGTAAGGTCTTTTTGAAAAAAAATTTTGCATCTTGTTCAGAAGATTCTGTTTAATAAACCCTAAAAATTTGGTGTTACTAGGACTTACGGGGGCTTTGCTATTAAGCACTAAAGTCGGCGGATTTTTAATGTAATATAACTGCAGAAAATAGGCAGATGCAGATTTTCTGCATTTTACTTTACAGTAAAAATCCGCCGAATTTAGTGGTTAATAGCAAATCCCGCGTAAGTCCTAGAAACACCAAATTTTCAGGGTTTATTAAACGGAATCTTGTGAACAAGATTCAAAAAAAAGTTTTCAAAAAGACCTTATAGTTTTTGAGAAAATCGATGTTAAAGTCAGGCAGAATTTCCACGATTTCCGGCGGAAATCCGCCTAACACACTTGCATTACCGATTTCCGCATTCCGATGCGGAAATGCAAATTCCGATCGGAATTTCGGAAATGAGCATCCCTAGTCTTTAGGGGGTTTAACTCTGCAGTCCTCAAGTGCTTAATAGAGACCAAAAAGAAATCCGTAGGCATGCTGGACTAAAGTGGTTCTGTAAAACGTATTAGCTGTAGGCTCACTATACACCAGCGGTTCTGGATGTTAACCTGGCTTCCAGGGGTATAAAGAGATGATTTGCATATTCAGGAGTGATGCATCCTGAGAAATCACAGTTGCATACTTAAAGCTGAATTATAGCAAATACCATGGGCTTGATTGCTATAGCGGCACAGCTTTATGTGCAGGAGCGCAGGCTATGCACACCTTACTTAGCATGTAAGGAGCGTGCCTTCCCTTAGTTATGTGTGCTGCTTCCATAGCAATGCACGCAAAATGTAAAATATGTGCAAAGAAGTAAAATGAGACATAAAATACTTTTCTCCTATAATGCTGTCACTTACAGTAGGTAGTAGAAATCTGACAGAAGTGACAGGTTTTGGACTAGTCCATCTCTTCAAAGGGGATTCTCAGCAAGGCGTTTATTCTTTATAAAGATATTCCCTAAAAAGGATTTAAAGAATGATGCTGGTTAGCTTTCCCTGCTCACTACACAGTTTTTTGGCAGTTGGACAGATCAACTGCCATTCACTAAGTGCTTTTGAAAATAAATAAATCCCTGAGAATTCCCCATGAAGAGATGGACTAGTCCAAAACCTGTTGCTTCTGTCAGATTTCTACTACCTGCTGTAAGTGACAGCAACATAGGAGAAAAATAATGTATGGCTAATTTTACTCTGGAAAAAATGAACTCAACCGATGCAATAAAAGTCCAATTTTGCTGAACATGGCACAAATAGCTCACGCGTATGGAGCCTTACAATCAGCCCTTAGTCATAGCTCTTTTTTGTATATGTTTGCACATATTTTAAATTTTACAATTCTTCGCCATAGTGCCCCTTTAAAGACTATTACTTATTTGCTGCAGGCTTACCACTGAAATACCTCATGTTTTACCTCACTATATGCATCTACCTCATGTTTTACCTCATGTTTGGAAATGGAGAACAATCTTTCAGAATTGATAAAAGAAGAGGAAAATACCTCATGAGGTATTTTACCTACAAAAAATATTTACCACACATAGCTACCAGAATTGAGCCCATTATGTTGTAAACACCTCTGAGGGACAGTTAAGTGACAAGATGCTGCACACCATGTCAGTGCGATATAAATACTAAATAATAATAGTAGAGTGATAAAAGAACTCTTGCACCTCAGCCAATGATAGCTAAAACCAATTTATTAAACAAACAGTGTGTGACAAAGATGGACCTCTAGATCCAAACAAGCAGGTCCACATAACACACATGCAGCATGTGACCAATCCTGCGACCACTGGTTCAAATTGGCCCGTTTAGATCAAATGAAAACGGCCGTGCCCCAGTGTCCTGATTGGTGACCAAACTGCACGGTGCAGATGGAGAACTGCGGGCCAATTTGAACCAGCTGTCGCAGGATTAGTCACATGCTGCATGTGTGTTATGTGGACCTGCTTGTTTGGATCTAGAGGTCCATCTTTGTCACACGCTGTTTGTTTAATAAATTGGTTTTAGCTATCATTGGCTGAGGCGCAAGAGTTCTTTTATCACTCTGTCTGTATTTTTGATGGGCCTAGGAATGCCAGCCTATTTTCTCTTTGCAGCCCATTATCTATTAGGTCAAAACCCAAGCGCTGTGATCTATTTCTCATTTCCGTAAATAATAATAGTAATTGTGTAGAGTTCAGATCAGGGAGAGTTTTAGTGATTGAAAGGCAGAAGTTTGGAGTTTGGAGGTAGAAGGTGGAATAATTTTGACTTGTTAGACAGAACTGTGTTGTTGTTGTTGTTGTTTTTTTTTTACTTTTATAATCATTATTATAATTTTTATGTTATGATTATTATTATTTTAATGTTTCTGTTCTGTTTCCTTACTTTTTATAAAAGTTTTTTTAACACATTTAACAAACATATTTAACATTTTAACATTTTCATCATTTGGCTATCTGGAGTAAACCAGCTTTAATATAAAAGAGTTATATATTCAGTAAACAATGTGATTTTTGCATGTTTTTTTTTTTCAATATTTTTATTAAATGGTTTTTAACAGATTCCATAGAAAATGTTATGTTATGTCACATTCCAAATGTCAAGTTTCTAGAGTGAAAGAATTTACATTATTTAACTATCTGCAATCAACCAGCTTCAAAGCGAAAAATTCCACACTCCTTACTTAATGTAGTTTTGGATGTGCTCATCCAACTTCTGGTTGTCTTTTGTTCATCTTTTCAATAAACATACTGTTGTGATGGGGAAAATGTATTATGAAAGTTAAGAAGAAAAACAAGTAAAGGAAGAGGTAAAACAAACTTCAGGGATGAGCAGAAACTACGCCAGTGCGAATTTACGCATCGTAGTTCGCATCTACGCATCGTAGTTCATAGGTAAAGTTTCAAAACTATGCTTACGAATTTACGCGTAGCGAAGTACCGCGTAAATAGTCCAGGTTTAGAGTGACGCGCGCGGGCGCACTCAGGCAGGGAAAATATAGCAGTCAGAAGTAAGTCAGCTGACCAGGCTGGTCAGCTGACTCTGGCTCCACTCCTCATTGGTCCAGCACTTAGGGAGGTGCTGGAAGATGTTTGTGTATATATACTGCTAGCTGGTCATTTCCCTGGTGTCTGGCGTTGCAAACACATACGTGGGAGCACTCAGACCTGTAGTCAGATCCTTAAGTGTGCCGGGACCAGCTGGAGCTGTAATCCTACACTTAGCTAGATTCTGTTGATAGCTAAAGTACTAGTTTGATTGTGATTATCTGTTATGACTTTTTGCCTGCCTGACTATCCTCCTGAACTCTGATCTTGTACCTTGATATTTCTGATACTCTGTTGCCGAACCCCGGCTCGTCCTTAGACTCTGTTTCTGCCTCCTGATCTTGTACCTCGATATTTCTGATACCCTGTTACCGAACCCTGCCTGTACTTTAGACTCCGCCTCCGCCTTCTGTATTTGTACCTTATCTGTCCGTGTGTTAACGACTTGGCTTGTCCGACCTCGAGAACCGACCTCACTATTGGAGGCGGTTCCCCGTCCTGTTAGTGACACTTCCTCCAGAGTGTCACTTTCAGACAATTCTTCCTACTGTCAGCCTGACTCCTCTAAGTGTTACTGTTACACCAAACACTACACTCTACTCATGTGAACAGAGGTTAGCTGGTATATCGGATTATCGGTGATACTGCAGATCACTTATAATCTGGTATACATCTGTATTCCCAGTGATTCTGCAGATCACCGGTAATCAGATCCTCTCTGTGCTTCACCGGTCGTTACAGGGACACATAGACATCGGGCAGGCATGAGGGACACATAGAGGACACAGGGCATGCATGGGTGACACAGAGGACACATGGGGGACACAGGCACATGGGGCAGGCATGAGGGACACACAGAGGACACATGGGGCATGCAGGGTTCCCACAGAGGACACATGGGGCAGGTATGGGGGACACAGAGGACACATAGTGCATGCATGAGGGACACATAGGGCAGGCACGGGTGACACATGGGGCATGTATGAGGGACACAGAGGACACATGGGGCAGGTATTGGGGACACAGAGGACACTTAAAGAGGAACTCCAGTGAAAATAATTTAATATAAAAAGGTGCTTAATTTTTACAATAATTATGTATACATGATTTAGTCAGAGTTTGCTCATTGTAAAATCTTTCCTCTCCCAGATTCACATTCTGACATGTATTACATGGTGACATTGTTACTGTGGGCAGATTATGTAGCTGTTCTGGCTTTAACAGACAGCTATAAACAGCCATTTCCTGTGTGTGTCATTGTTACATTGTGGCAGTTTGCCCAGAGTAACGTACGGTACCAGAGCCTCTTGTGGGAGGGGTTTCAGCACAAAATCAGTCATACAGCGCCCCCTGATGGTCTGTTTGTGAAAATCATTATATTTTTCATGTAAAAGTGGGTATCAGCTACTGATTGGGATAAAGTTCAATTCTTGGTCGGAGTTTCTCTTTAAGGCAGACATGGGAAACAATGTTGGAGACATGAGGACACCATTTGAGGGATAACATGTACAAGACGCTCCTGGAATATGGACGCACCAGGTTTAGTATATTTTTTTTTCTCTGGTTTTTGCCCTCTAAGCCTGGATGCGTCTTATATTCCGGAGCGTCTTATACGGCGCGAAATACAGCACTCGCATCTAATTTTCCGCGTGTGATTGAATGCTTACAAATTTACGCATTGGAAAGGGGAATGTAAGCATAGAAGAGTTTCCAGTATAAGCATTTACAGAGGAATTAATGCGTAAAATTTTCTGCATACAGGCACAAGCATTCGCATACACTACACTTCACACTACGCGTAATTGCGTATTTAAACACGTAGTCTACGACATGCATACAAAACGAATATTTGAGTTCGAAGCCGTAGTTTGGGGAAGCGTAATTGCGTAAAACTACACGTAGTTCCAGCGTAGCGAAGTTGGCTGACCACGACCATCCCGGACAAACTTCTACAACTCCAGCGATTCCAACATATTAAATCGTACCTGAAGGAAAATAGTGCCCCACATGTGTATATAATCCAAAGGTTTCTCTGACCTCCTCACCTTAACTGATCCAGCACTGGGACCAGTGACCATAGAACCTCTTTGACAATGGCTTTCTGGAAGTGTGTGTGTGGTCACGCTCTGGTCTGTTAATGCTAACATGCATGGCCACACTACACAGGCACAGGACATCTTGTGCCATCACAGTAGCACAGAACCGATTGTGCTTGGCTTTTTTCCACCAAGCCTGTGCAGACTCCACATTGCTATGCATGTATGAAGCTTCCTGCACAGTGTGGCCGTACTCATTCATGGACAGGAATGTGGCTGAGAACTTACAGAGGTCCCAGCGTTCAGAGGTGGTCAGGAGGAGGACGTGGGAAGCCTCCAGAGGATCAAGAGGTTTCTCTCTACCAAGGTAATTCTCTATTTTTTTTCTCCTAACAATCTCACGGGTTTGTTTTAACATGAGAAACAAATGATGACCTAACCCAAACTCCAGCTATTCCAACATATTGATTTGACTCATATGTCTTCGGTATTAGGCAATCATCAGGAACAAGTATGAAGTCAGTGGAGTCGCGAGAACACCTGATCACCTGATGGGCTTGATTCACAAAAGGGTGCTAACCTAGTTAGCACGCCTAAAAGCTTTGGATGTGCAAACTAGGGTGCTAAGTAGTTTGCACGTCCAAAGCTGTTACTGATCGATTGGTGAGCTCGAAATGTCGCCCCGGAACGTGCAAAACGTTGCACCGTTCGCATGTAAAATAGCTTTTCAGGCTATTTTGCACGCGAACAGTGCGATGCTTCGCGCGCACTGTGCAGCGCTAAACTATGTGTGTGCAAACGCTTGCATGCATATTAGCGGGTGAAACAGCCGTTTTCACGTCCTAAGTGCCTTTTCACTGGCGTGCTAACAGTTAGCATCCTTTAGTGAATCGAGGCCTATGTGTTTTGGGTCATCACTAGTCAATAGATGCTTATCTTATCTTACTTATGTAAGTATACTTATGGCTAGCTGCATCCAAATGCATCAATTTGTATTCAAATTATAGATTAGGACTAGTACATGATTTGCATCTGATTTGCATTCATGGCATGTATTTAGCCCTGTGGGGCTTTGCTGTTGGTCTACAATTCAGTTGCAGCCTATGAGCGCTGTCATTTGTTTGATGTCTGTTTGAGAAAAATGTGTATACCATTTTATGACTAGCAGCACTAGGAAAAAAATCGTGTTTTTATCGTTAGACTAGCGGTATGTCTTCCCCGGGAGGACCCGTCACCGCCGTGGGGAAGTCTAGTAGGGAATAATTTGTGCACTTATTATTTATACTGAAGCTAACGTCCTACTTTGCTGTACCTGTTTTGAATGCATGTTGTGTATTTTAGTCCACAATTGTGGAGCTCTGCACATCTATTGCAGGTAGTCAATTCGGGTGCAGCCTCTGTTTGGAAGCACTGCCAATGTCTCCTGCTAGTCAACAGATGCTAATGATTATGCCTTACAAATGTAAAGTAAACTGGATACAATCTGAAAACAAACCAATGAAATCCACTTCCTCTTTGTTCTGATTGGCCCAATGCCAACATGCATAACATTTGCATCAGGGGTGCATGCAAGTCTAAATTATTAGTGTCTCATTGACCATCTTTAGTTAGTAAATTACCGGTAGATGGTGTTAGATGCTGAGGATCAGCACAACAGCAAGGATTATATTCAAACATCAACAATAGTTACTTCCATATTCCTTTCACTTCACTTTTCCCTTTATATGACACTCACAGCCATCCTATGTAATTGAAACAATGTATCATCATTAAACTCCAAGAAAATTACATGGTCTACATAAATGGTAAATGGTGGCTAAAGCCTTACAAAAGTCTGTTCATAGGATAATACTCTGCATCAAAGTATAATAATAACTTACAGGTTGGACGTCTGTCATTGGGAGGCAATCGGTGGCACAAGAATAATATAGCTAAAGTATCTCATCATCAGCTCACTATAATTACTCAAACTGTGACATGAAAAGCTAGAACCACATTCAAATGTCATGAAACACATACAAATGGTGACACTTCAGAGTAATTTTAAGCAATTAGGTACATGTATTATGTAATACGATATATAATTATGAAATAATATCAGTGACAACTGCAAGTGATTGTTAAGTACAGTTCTTGCTGGATGAATTGCAGATCAAACTCAGTCTGAACAATAAACCGGGTTAGGAAACGATCCTTTCAAAGAGCCTCAAAGTCCAGTCCAATTTCAGTAATGATTCAAAAGTCTTTAGGGCTCTTTCACATCTACGAATGCCTGCATGAGCCGTTCTCCTGCACGCGTTGATAGCCTGCGGCGTGTCGTCGGGTATCTGCGGTGCGACGCAATCAGCGGCGGTAACTATTCATTGAACCCGACGGAAAACGTCGGCTCGCGGGTGCGTCGGACGAGAAACAGCTCCCAGGTGCGTTGTACCGCACAAAAACGCAGTGTCGGGTGTGAAAGGTAAAACGAAAGTCTATGGACTTTCATTTACCTTGGTTAACGCAAACGTTAGCTGTTGGGTCAAAACGCAGAAAATCTGCGCGGATGTGAAAGAGCCCTTAGAGGCAATATTTCTATAGAATAGAACATGCGATCACAAGTGTATACTGATATACAGTCAGGGCCGGCCCGCTCATGAGGCGGGGTGAAACATTTGCCTAAGGCGGCAAACTTCTAGGGGCGGCACCCGTCCGGGGGGGCCGGCCGCCGAGCCGGAGGGGTAGTGGGCAGGTCTGGGGTATTGGACCTAGCGGTGGGGAGGGGGGTCGGACCCCCCCTCCCTCGCCTGGGTCCCCCGATCTGCGCTCCCCTCCAGCTGTAATTAGAAAGCAGCCGCTTGCAGATCGCAAGAGGCAACGGGCGGGGAGGACTCACCTTTTCCGCGTTCCAGCGAGCGCTCCACTGACGTCACTTCTTGCATCGCCGCCCACTGTATTGTAAGTGGACGGCGATGCAGGAAGTGACGTCAGTGGAGCGCACGATGGAACGCGGATAAGGTAAGTCCTCCCCGCCCGTGCCTCTTACGATCTGCAAGCGACTGCTTCCTAATTACAGCTGGAGGGGAGCACAGATCGGGGGACCCAGGCGAGGGAGGGGGGTCCAACCCCCCTCCCCACCTCCCCACCGCTAGGCCCAATACCCCCGACCTGCCCGCTACCCCTCCGGCTCGGCGGACGGGCGGGGCGGGGTTGGCGGCAGCAATTTTCTCCTAAATTTGCCTCAGGCGGCAAAAAGTCTAGGGCAGGCCCTGTATACAGTATCTTACAAAAGTGAGTACACCTCCCACATTTTGTAAATATTTTATAATAGTTTTTCATGAGACAACACTGAAGATATGACACTTTGATACAATGGATCTACAAGTAGTCAGTGTACAGCTTGTAGAACTGTAAAGGTGCTGTCCTGATGGTTTTTGTTTTTTGTGGTAAGAACTAGAAGACTATGCAGCTTTATCAGTTTTATGCTCTTGTAGCAAAATCAGAAAACCTGAGATCAAAATATTCATATTAACAAAATCATTTTTCCCAATATTGTTCATAGATTGCTTCTTATAGATTACTATAAAATAGAACCCCAAAATAAATACTCTTTCAGTTTGCAGCATAGGGATAACCCTGATGTGATGCCTTAAAGGGACCCTAAGCAGAGCTTTAAAATGAAAATTGCCACTTACCTGGGGCTTCCTCCAGCACCTGTTACCTGAGAGGCCCCTCTTTCTCCTCTGTGGTCCCACTGGCGGCCCCATTAGTGCGGTGACTTCGGCTGAAATTGTGCGCAACTATGCATTCACGGCCCATTTGAACACCTGGATTGATCACCCGCATGTCGCCGTACACCTTCTACGCATGTGCAGTTCAGTCTTTTGAGAACTGCGCATGTGCAGGAGGCTTATGGCAATGCACACGTGATTGAGTTAGGTGCACGGACAGGCTGTACATGCGCAGCTTCAGACAAACTCTCCACACTAATGATCCAACTAGTGATCCATGCCTCATTCATTTTGATAAAGGTGAGGTACTGAACACTTTTGTGACTTAGGTGACTTCTCTTCTCAGTGACAATGTCTCCAGCTGCGCTGAAGGTCCTTTCTGACAGGATGCTTGAGGCAGGGCAAGACAGAAGTTGGATGGCAAATTGGGACAGATTTGGCCACAGGTCAAGCCTGCGCACCCAGTAGTCTAAGGGTTTATCGCTGCTCACAGTGTCTACATCCACACTTAAGGCCAGGTAGTCGGCTCGGCTACCTGCCGGTTCAGGCGTTGGTGGAGGGTGGATCCAGAAGGGCTAAGGCATCACCATGAAATCGCTGGAGCATCCTGTCCTTGCCTGCGTGGACATGGGAGAAGGATTACTGGCAGTGGTCTGGTACCTTTATTCCATTGTGCTGTGACATCACCCTTAAATGCATTGTAAAGCATAGTTGCCAGCTTGTTCTGCAAGTGCTGCATCCTTTCTGCCTTCTGGTGATTTGGAAACATCTCCGCCACTTTGTGCCTATACCGAGGGTTTGCTGCCATTGTCACACACCACGTTGCCGGGGTCAGCCACTGATCCACCTGTTTGTTAAGAGCAGCCAGGAGAGCTGCTCCAGTGTGATATTCGGCTTTGAGGCAAGACATGTCTAAGATGGCGTGACACCATCATACCTGGCATGCAGCATAGGCCCTGGGGAGCTTGGGCTGTGTAGTTGGAGTGGAGATCGCAGCACCAGTAGAGTACCGAACAGGTACAGTGACACTGCGTGCGCTCACGTAGGTAGGTGGGTGCACTGAACAACAAGTAAGTATAAGCAGTGATGGGTACTACAAATGTGCACCTGTCACACACACACAGGTACCGAACAGGTAAATCGACACTGCGTGCGCTCACGTAGGTAGGTTTGTGCACTGAACAACAGGTAGGTATATGTAATGATGGGTATTACAAATGTGCACCTGTCACACACACACAGATACCGAACAGGTACAGTGACACTGCTTGCGCTCACATAGGTAGGTAGGTGCACTGTGAACAACAGGTAGGTATTTGCAGTGATTGGTGTTACAAATGTGCACCTGTCACACACACATAGGTACTGAACAGGTACAGTGACACTGCGTGCGCTCACGTAGGTAGGTGGGTGCATTGTGAACAACAGGTAGGTATATGCAGTGATTGGTATTACAAATGTGCACCTGTCACACACACATAGGTACTGCACAGGTACAGTGACACTGCGTACGCTCATGTAGGTAGGTGGGTGCACTGTGAACAACAGGTAGGTATATGCAGTGATGGGTATTACAAGTGTACAACTGTCACACACACAGGTAGTCACTGAATGTGCTGGGCCTGGCAGTGACAGAGTAGGAATTACCAAGGGGCCAAGGTCCCAGCAGCAGCTGCGACTGACTGACAGGGCTGTATATGCAAAACAAGTGTCTGTTGGACACACACAAAAAAATAGATCACAAGAACAACATTAGCTCTCAAAAGAGCTGTTGAGGATGAGGAGAGCTTTTTAACGATAAGTATCAGCAAGAAAGAGCAACCTAACAAGCCTAACTGTAGACTAACTAAGCTTTCCCTAATGTCTCTGCAGCACCTCTCCCTTCTCTAATTACTGCAGCCACATGAGCCACACTGCTTTTTATAAGGGGGGGGGAGGTGGGGCTCCAGGAGGGAGTGTAGCCTGATTGGCTACCCTGTGCCTGCTGACTGTGATGTAGAGGGTCAAAGTTGACCCTAATGATGTAGTATAGGGGGCGAGTCGAACCGCCATAAAGTTTGCGGTTCACCGCATACGCGAACCACCGAAGTTCGTGCGAATAAGTTTGCGGGCGAACCGTTCGGGCCATCTCTAGCTGAAGCCTATGACATCCGATCACAGTGATTGGCTAGCGGGGGGAAGGAGGAAGGTTTTAGGGAAAAATAAAGAAATAAAGAAATAAAAATAAATAAATAAACACCGTGGGGGGGATCAGACCCCACCAACAGGAAGCTCTGTTGGTGGGGAGAAAAGGGGGGGGGGGGGGAATCACTTGTGTGCTGTGTTGTGCGGCCCTGCAGCTTGGCCTTAAAGCTGCAGTGGCCCAATTAACAAAAAATGGCCTGGTCACTAGGGAGGTTTAACACTGCTGTCCTCAAGAGGTTAAGCGGGCGCAGGTGATTTGGGTGCAGCCGGCGCCACCATAGGCCATAATAGGAATTACGGCTATAGCGGCTCACAATAAGTAACTTGGGAGCCTTCATAAGACTGAGCTTATGCCTGAGAAACAAAACCTTTCCCAAATGCACCACTTCTGATGGGCGTCGTAGATAGGTAAAAGCTGAAGGCAGGCATCCTACTCAGGGGCGTAACAATAGACCCTGCAAGGGATGCCTCCACAGGGGGGCCCAGAAGCCACAGGGGGCCCCGTGGAGGAAAAAGTTTGAGAGACTGACAACTAAGGGCATGAAGAGAAAATATATTCTACTCTCGTACCATTGTTATGTTGACTGCATGTGTCTACTAGTGTTGGGCGAACATCTAGATGTTCGGGTTCGGGCCGAACAGGCCGAACATGGCCGCGATGTTCGGGTGTTCGACCCGAACTCCGAACATAATGGAAGTCAATGGGGACCCGAACTTTTGTGGTTTGTAAAGCCTCCTTACATGCTACATACCCCAAATTTACAGGGTATGTGCACCTTGGGAGTGGGTACAAGAGGAAAAAAAAATTTAGCAAAAAGAGCTTATAGTTTTTGAGAAAATCGATTTTAAAGTTTCAAAGGGAAAACTGTCTTTTAAATGCGGGAAATGTCTGTTTTCTTTGCACAGGTAACATGCTTTTTGTCGGCATGCAGTCATAAATGTAATACATATAAGAGGTTCCAGGAAAAGGGACCGGTAATGCTAATCCAGCAGCAGCACACGTGATGGAACAGGAGGAGGGTGGCGCAGGAGGAGAAGGCCACGCTTTGAGACACAACAACCCAGGCCTTGCATGAGGACAAGAAGCGTGCGGATAGCATGCTTTGTACCACCATGCAGTCATAAATGTAATAAAGATAAGTGGTTCAATAAACAGGGACCACGCGGCAACGCTAACCCAGCAGCAGCACACGTGATGGAACAGGAGGAGGCGCAGGAGGAGAAGGCCACGCTTTGTGAGACACAACAACCCAGGCCTTGCATGAGGACAAAAAGCGTGCGGATAGCATGCTTTGTACCGCCATGTAGTCATAAATGTAATAAAGATAAGAGGTTCAATAAACAGGGACCACGCGGCAACGCTAACCCAGCAGGAGCAGCAGCAGCAGCACACGTGATGGAACAGGAGGAGGCGCAGGAGGAGAAGGCCACGCTTTGTGAGACACAACAACCCAGGCCTTGCATGAGGACAAAAAGCGTGCGGATAGCATGCTTTGTACCGCCATGTAGTCATAAATGTAATAAAGATAAGAGGTTCAATAAACAGGGACCACGCGGCAACGCTAACCCAGCAGCAGCAGCAGCAGCAGCACACGTGATGGAACAGGAGGAGGCGCAGGAGGAGAAGGCCACGCTTTGTGAGACACAACAACCCAGGCCTTGCATGAGGACAAAAAGCGTGCGGATAGCATGCTTTGTACCGCCATGTAGTCATAAATGTAATAAAGATAAGAGGTTCAATAAACAGGGACCACGCGGCAACGCTAACCCAGCAGCAGCAGCAGCAGCAGCACACGTGATGGAACAGGAGGAGGCGCAGGAGGAGAAGGCCACGCTTTGTGAGACACAACAACCCAGGCCTTGCATGAGGACAAAAAGCGTGCGGATAGCATGCTTTGTACCGCCATGTAGTCATAAATGTAATAAAGATAAGAGGTTCCATAAACAGGGACCGGCAACGGTAACCCAGCAGCAGCAGCAGCAGCAGCAGCACACGTGATGGAACAGGAGGAGGCGCAGGAGGAGAAGGCCACGCTTTGTGAGACACAACAACCCAGGCCTTGCATGAGGACAAAAAGCGTGCGGATATAGCAGCAATGCTTTTTGCCGCCATGCAGTCATAAATGTAATACAGATGAGAGGTTCAATAAACAGGGACCGGAAACGCTAAACCATCCCAGATGTTCATCGGTCATGTTACTTGGTTGGGGTCCAGGAGTGTTGCGTAGTCGTTTCCAATCCAGGATTGATTCATTTTAATTTGAGTCAGACGGTCTGCATTTTCTGTGGAGAGGCGGATACGCCGATCTGTGATGATGCCTCCGGCAGCACTGAAACAGCGTTCCGACATAACGCTGGCTGCCGGGCAAGCCAGCACCTCTATTGCGTACATTGCCAGTTCGTGCCAGGTGTCTAGCTTCATGCCCGGTTTCAGGTCCAGCGGTGCCAGCCACAAATCCGTCTGTTCCTTTATTCCCCTCCAAATTTCCTCCCCTGTGTGCTGCTTATCCCCAAGGCAGATCAGATTCAGCAACGCTTGCTGACGCATGCCAACAGCTGTGCTGCACTGCTTCCACGATCCTACTGCTGCTGGTGCTGGGTTAGCATTTCCGGATGAGGTACAGCTTTGAGATGCGTTGGAGGAGAAGGAGTCAGAGAGGTAGGTGCTGCTGTTGTTATCCAGCTGTTTGTGGCGTGGGCAACACCCGCGCCGTAGCAGGTGAGGAATCGCTGCCAGGCTCCACAAGGTTCACCCAGTGCGCGGTAAGGGAGATGTATCGACCCTGGCCAAACGCACTCGTCCAGGTGTCAGTGGTGAGGTGAACCTTGCAGGCAACGGCATTCTTCAAGCTTCGGGTTATTTAGCTGACCACGTGCTCATGCAACTCAGGCACTGCAGAGCGCGCAAAGTGGTAGCGGCTGGGAACCACGTAACGTGGGATGGCCACTGACATCATGCCCTTGAAGCTGTTTGTCTCCACCACTCGATATGGCAGCATTTCGCAGGCCAGAAGCTTGGCTATGCTGGCTGGCTGTTACTGCCACGGCCCGGGGGTCATTTGCTGGCAATTTCCTCTTGTGCTCAAACATCTCAGAGACAGACAACTCAACCGTAGCGCTGCACACCGAAGGGCTGTTGGTTGTTGTGTTTGATGAACACTGGGAGACCTCAAGAGCACTAGTCCGGAAAGTGACAGTGTCAGCATCGTCTGATGTTTGTGAATGTTGTGAACCACGCAATGGCTGGGCTACTGCTGCTGCTGAGGCGGGTCTGGTGGTGAGTCTGGTGAACCCAAGAAAGGCAGTGTTGCTGGTGGTACCCTGTCCTGCCGCGTTTGCCCACAGAGTGGGATGTTTGGATAGAATGTGGCGGCTCATGCTGGTGGTGGAGAGGTTGTTAATACTTTTCCCCCTGCTCAGGCGGGTCTTGCACACCTTGCAAATCGCCATGGTAACATCCTCAGTGCAGTCTTCAAAGAAAGCCCAGACTTTAACTGGCTGAGGACTCGGACCTCGTGCGTGATGTGCTGGTGCTGCTTAACCCACTGCTGGACGCTTGAGAGGTCATCCAAGTAATTATCTGGTCCTGCTCTTTTGGATCTGTGAGGGTTGTTGTCCTGGACAACATGGGCAGTATTGAGTGGGTTTTCTTGGGTGCTCCCCTGTGGCCTGTACGTGAACCGTCAGGGGAAACACCTCTTCCCTTGCCCCTCCCTCTTTCACCGGATTTCTTCCTCATTTCACTTATCCTTAAAGTACACGCTGACTGGCAGCAGTACAGTGGCAGTACAGAAATGCTATACAGTGGTGGGTGAGCGGTGTACCACTATTGTCAGCAGTGACACAGAGCACAATGCTATACAGTGGCGGGTGAGCGGTGTACTACTGTTCCCAGCAGACACAGAGTGGAAGTAAACACAATGCTATATAGTGTGGCTGAGCCGTGTACACAGAGTGGCATTAAACACAATGCTATATAGTCTGCTATATAGTCACCCCGAACAGGGTGATGTTCTGCAGAACCCGAACAGTGGCAAACACTGTTCGCCCAACACTACTGGGAGGGAACGCAGATTTTAGTACCTAAACACACGATACAACATGTTTTCCGGGGTCAGACTCTGAGGCACATACAGATGGTCCCGATCATCATCCTCATCATACAACTCTTCTCCTGAGTCTGACCCACCCACCACCTCTGCCACCCCAACATCCCCAGACACAGACCCCTCATCGTCCTCAACATTAACTTGGGATGCTGGCCTGAGCCAGACCTCCTCCTCCACATCAGGCCCCACCATCTCCTCAATGGCAGCCCTCATTAATCGCTCTGGCGACGGACTGATGGACACAACGTTCTCCTCCGGGGAGGGCTGCTGCTGACCACTGGCTGCTGGGGTGGATGTTATAGCTTGCGTGGGGCGTTGGCTGTTGCTGTTGTTGGGAGTGCTGCTCACAGCGGAGGTCTCTGGGGAACTCATGTTGAGCTCATATAGTGGTTGACGGTGAGTGGAGTATTACTGATCCCAGCAATATACACACTGACTGGCAGAGTACGCAATGCTATATAGTGTGGCTGAGCGGTGTACACAGAGTGGCAGTAAACACAATGCTATATAGTCTGGCTGAGCGAGCGGTGTACTACTGTTCCCAGCAGAATCAGAGTGGCAGTAAACAATGGTATATAGTCTGGCTGAGCGGTGTACACAGAGTGTCAGTAAACAATGGTATATAGTCTGGCTGAGCGAGCGGTGTACTACTGTTCCCAGCAGAATCAGAGTGGCAGTAAACAATGGTATATAGTCTGGCTGAGCGGTGTACACAGAGTGTCAGTAAACAATGGTATATAGTCTGGCTGAGCGGTGTACACAGAGTGTCAGTAAACAATGGTATATAGTCTGGCTGAGCGGTGTACACAGAGTGGCAGTAAACACAATGCTATATACTCTGGCTGAGTGAGCGGTGTACTACTGTTCCCAGCAGACACAGAACAGTAAACAGAATGCTATATAGTGTGGCTGAGCGAGCGGTGTACCACTATTCCCAGCAGACACAGAACAGTAAACAGAATGCTATATAGTGTGGCTGAGCGAGCGGTGTACCACTATTCCCAGCAGACACAGAACAGTAAACAGAATGCTATATAGTGTGGCTGAGCGAGCGGTGTACCACTATTCCCAGCAGACACAGAACAGTGAACAGAATGCTATATAGTGTGGCTGAGCGAGCGGTGTACCACTATTCCCAGCAGACACAGAACAGTGAACAGAATGCTATATAGTGTGGCTGAGCGAGTGGTGTACCACTATTCCCAGCAGACACAGAACAGTGAACAGAATGCTATATAGTGTGGATGAGCGAGCGGTGTACCACTATTCCCAGCAGACACAGAGTGGCAGTAAACAGAATGCTATATAGTGTGGCTGAGCGAGCGGTGTACCACTATTCCCAGCAGACACAGAACAGTGAACAGAATGCTATATAGTGTGGCTGAGCGAGCGGTGTACCACTATTCCCAGCAGACACAGAGTGGCAGTAAACAGAATGCTATATAGTGTGGCTGAGCGAGGTACACAGAGTGGCAGTAAACAGAATGCTATATAGTGTGGCTGAGCAAGCGGTGTACTACTGTTCCCAGCAGTGACACAATGACAGGGGGGACCCTGGCTAGCGTGGCTGGAGCGCGAACTACCCTGCCTGCCTACCCAAAGCTAAACCCACAGACAAATGGCGGAGATATGACGTGGTTCGGGTATTTATTTACCCGAACCACGTGACAGTTCGGCCAATCAGAGCGCGTTCGGGTCCGAACCACGTGACCCGTTCGGACAATCACAGCGCTAGCCGAACGTTCGGGGAACGTTCGGCCATGCGCTCTTAGTTCGGCCATATGGCCGAACGGTTTGGCCGAGCACCGTCAGGTGTTCGGCCGAACTCGAACATCACCCGAACAGGGTGATGTTCTGCAGAACCCGAACAGTGGCGAACACTGTTCGCCCAACACTAGTGTCTACCACACAGATAAGGAATCATACACACTTTGGAATTTGTACACTGTCCTTGCTCCTAGTCCATAGGGTTCATAAAAAAAACATCTGTCTCACACTGCAGCAGTTTTGATGACTTCATGTACAACTTTACAAACAAAGCAGTCACAGTTGAAAACAAGTTATAGACCTTCCCTCAGAAGAGATTATTCCTAGATTCTTATCACACACAGGCTAGTGACCTTATGGTGTCTGATTACTGGACAAAGTGAAATGGGTAAGATTGATGTCTGACTGTCGCTGCCTCATTAAGAGCTTGTTGTCTCATATTGAGTCCAAGATCCTGTAATAACAGTATCAATCAGTGACATTCTGAACGTTTTGTCAAAGTTACAGTGAATACTATATCTTACGTTCAGCATGTCATTGTTGTTCCTCCATATAGCATGTGGTCTCATGTAGTAAAATAATACAGCTCTGTGTGTGTATGTATGTACTGGGAGAAGAGCTGCGACAAGGGACTTGTCGGATAAAAAAAGGGGCTGGAGGAAGTCCCGGGTAAGTAGATCTGGGGGTAGCATAGCTTGCCTGACGTTTCCTTTAAGTCACTGGGATCGAATCTGCTGCCAATCGTTCGCGCTACATGCCGAATTTCGGTCCATTCCGTCCGATCCCGTCGATCGCGCCGTGCGGAAAATAGCCGTCGATCGCCCGCGGGTAAAGAGCGCATCGCTAGCGGCTTTCGAGTGCCGACGCAATAGAGCTGCAATACATTACCTGCTCCGCTGGCGCGACTCCCGGGTCTCCGCTCTTCTTCTCCGCTCTGGTCCGCTCTGGTCTCCGGCATGCTTCCCTTCTTCCTGTCCCGGCAGGAAGTTTAAACAGTAGAGGGCGCTCTACTGTTTAAACTTCCCCCAGACAGGAAGAAGGGAAGCATGCCGGAGACCAGACCAGACCAGAGCGGAGAAGAAGAGCGGAGACCCGGGAGTCGCGCCGGCGGAGCAGGTAATGTATGCGGGATGGGGGGAAGCGGCAGCAGCACCACCACCACCACAGATTGTGAACGGTTTCAGGCTGAAATCGGTTCACAATCTGTTTGCAGTAAAGGTAGCCATATGATCCCTCTCTGATCAGATTCGATCAGATAGGGATCTGTCTGTTGGTCTAATCTGATGGCAAATCGACCAGTGTATGGCCACCTTAAGTGTTTTTATCTGGATGGGGAAAACACATTGGTCCTCAGTTTTCCTGTGCAGAAAGCGAGAGGGGTGGGGGGCCCCTTCCAAAGTTTCACAGGGGGGCCCAGTGATGTCTAGTTACACTCCTGATCCTACTTTTTGTCTGGCGAATGTTACATAATTTCCTACTGCAGAAAATGCGAGGGTTAAAGGATGTATTTGTCATTTTCAAGCCTGAGCAACCGGGTCTATTATGTTTGCTGATTCGGCCTTTTGCCCCAAGACCTGTCTATGATAAGAGGAAAGCACTTTATTCTCTCTACCAGATATCGTGAACTGTTGTTTCTTTTTATATGTGCAATCATTCTCCACACCAATTATTATTTTTTTCCACTACTGGATAATGTGAGTTTTCAAGAGAGAAAAAAAATCTGTTTTCCTCTGCTTGACTGCCCGTGGAGTCAGAGGTGATCTATAAATCAAATGCTGAAGGGACCCTCGAGAGTCCATTTCCACCAGTTGTAGAAAGGGTCTGATTTCGAGTTTTTAAGTGTTTCCGTCGTTCCAAAAACGGAAAGAAAATTTATCCCAGGTATGGATCTGGGATGTGGGAATTGAAGAAAATGGTTTTCTTCAGTCATCCACGGTTTACAGCAAGTATCTGGACTACAGATTTATATCTGTACGGTCAACGTGATCTGGACACAGAATGAATGGCCCGGAAAATTCTAACCAAAGTCTAGGCGTAGAGTCAGCTACTGGGGAAAAACTAAAGCGTGACAATTAATAGTGTCTGTCAGCCTTGTCGGTGAACAGTCTGCTGTCCTTTCCAAAGACCTTTTGGGTCACAGGAAGTTCCTGCTCATTTTAATGTCTGAGCCGTGGTGGATTCCATACAAGGCACTATGCTAAGCTGTTGCTTGGCACACAATACTGTCTAATATTTAGATGGTATGCAATGTCAGTGTTCAAGTTGTAAAGAGCTACTCCTTTTGTCCCACTTTGCCATGCGGTGCTGATTTAAAGAAGAAATCTTTGCAATTCAATTGTGTTGCTCACAGTTCAGGCACCATTTTTGAAACATGCACTGTGGTGGTGCAGTGGTTGGCACTCTTGCCTTGCAATGCTGGGTCCTCTGGTTCAAATACCAGCCAGCACTATCTTAACAGAGTTTGTACGTCCTCCCCATGTCTGTGTGGGTTTCCTCCGAGGCACTCCAGTAAGCAGGAAAATCCTCAAAAATAAATTTGATAGTACTTTTTTCATCTACTGTTTGGTGCCTTTTCAATTGCAAAATGATGAAAAAATAAATATTAAAAAAAAGTTGAAAAAGTATCTCCTAGGATACAAATGAAGGAAATAAAGTTAATTGCATATAGGCCCAGGTACGCTCAGAGTTGCAGATATCACAGCAATTTGCCACAATTTAGACAAACTTAAAGCAGACCCAAACCAAACATTTTTTTTTATTCAAAATATTTAGTTGCACCACTCTGACACATACAAAGATAAATAAACACTCCTTCAAGCCTATGAGCAATTCAGTGCATGCTTTTCACCCTTCTCTTTTCATAACTAGGGGTTATACAGGTGGCAGCCATTAGCAATTCCTCCTTTGCCGGACACCTCCTACTCCACCAGTCTGCCGGATTCTGTCCCGTCAATATGAAAGGAAGGGAGGGGTTCCTCCAATAAATGTAAAATATTTTATATTTGTCATCATCATGCAGAAGAAAAAAGGCTGCTATTTATTATTATAATTTAGAAAATAAATTTTATTTCTGAAATCCTGTATTTTTAATTTGGGTCCACTATAATCTGCCAGAAGATAGGCAAACCTTGTAATTTTGCATGTATGAATGTGCACAAACTTTCGCGCCATATGCCGAATGGCACAGGTGATGCAAAAGAGTGGTGGTACAATGCCGTAAATGCATGTAGTAAGCACATGACTGATGCCTTGTGAGCCAGGGAAACTATGACAATTTCTACATAAGTGCATGTTGATGATGATGTCACAATGTGCATCACATAAAGGCCCAGGGCCACTGTCATGAATTTCTACTTGGTAATCTACACCAATGCAGAGTACAAGCATGTGGTTACTTGGAGAAATGACTGGACCAAATGTCTGTAAATGTGGCCACAAAGGATACAATTTCCTGAACGATAGTTTAAGAACGATTTTTCGTATGAACGATCAGAAATGATAGTTTGGGACCACTAATGGACAAAAATCTTCTAACCAATCTGATCAGATTAATAAAAATCTCATTGGATTGATTAGGTGATTTTTGTCCATTATTGGTCCCAAACTATAATTTCTGATCGTTCATATGAAGAATCGTTCTTAAACTATCGTTCAGGAAATTGTATCGTTAGTGGCCACCATAATCTATGGAGATCAGCAGGATAAGGGAAAATAAACATAAACATTGTCACCCCATGTCAATCCGCTTCCCAGAAATGAATATGTCATATAAACACTGCATGACCATTGCCCACCATTCTGTTACCTATACATAAAGTGGACCTGAACTCTTGCACAGGGTAGAAGGAAAACATAGAGAAATACACCCTGTGTGTATTAGAGAGTTTAGCCTGTCTAATTCCCCCTCATCTGTGACTAAGCACAAGTGTAATTTGATATCTCAGCTGTGTCAGCTCAGGAATTAGGGCTTCCTTGGCAGAGAAGCTATTTTTTAACCACTTCAGGACCCCCCCCCCCCCACACACCCCCAGACCAGGCCATTTTTTTCTAAAACAGGCCACTGCAGCTATAAGGCCAAGCTGCAGGGCCGCACAACACAGCACACAAGTGATTCCACCCCTTTTCTCCCACCAACAGAGCTCTCTATTGGTGGGGTTTGATTGCGCCCCCAGTGTTTATTTATTTTTATTTTTTTACAAAGATTCATATTATTTTTTTTTTTATTAAATCTGCCTATTTTTTTTTTCCCTCCCTCCCTACCTACCACCATCCAGCCAATTACGGCGATCGGCTGTCATAGGCTTCAGCCTATGAGAGCCAATTGCTCTCTAGTGCCCCATGGGGAGAGCCGTGTCACACGGCTGTCCCCAGTACAGCGCTGCTGTACATCGCAGCACTGTACTATGTTTACAGACAGCGGTTTCGTCGTCTAATCGTCTCTGAGCGTCGATCGCCTACCAACAGGAGATGCGCGCGCAGCCTGCGTATGATCTGCTGCACTGCGAGCCCCAAGGACCTTACGCCGGTTGGCGTTAGTCGGTCCTGGGGCTGCCGCCGTGGCCACGCCCATCGGCGTGACACGGTCGACAAGCAGCTAAACACAGGATGCTAAACTTATGTCTATTTCCATGAAAGCAGGAAGTACACAGATTGCAGATTTATTGCTGAATTTGTATGAGTTGTAATAAAGAAATGTTTTTCTTTAAAGGACCAGACACTATCCCTAAAAAAGTAGGCAAATAAATACTGACAGAACCGAAAGGTTTAGGGCCAGTTTAACTCCTCATGGGGATTCTTATGGTGCCCATACATGGTACAATTTTACCATTTCTATGCAATATAAGGGAACTGCCTAAATTAACCTTTCAGTCAGGGATGAGCAGAAACTACGCCAGTGCGAATTTACACATCGTAGTTCGCATCTACGCACCGCAGTTCATAGGTGGAGTTTCAAAACTACGCTTACGAATTTACGCGTAGCGAAGTATCGCTACACGTAGCTTACGCCCACTATGTGTAGTTAACATGTGTATTGTGTAGTGAACTATGAATGCGTTACTCGTGTCTAATTTTCCGCGTGCGATTGTATGCTTACAAATTTACGCATTGGAAAGGGGAATGTATGCATAGAAGAAGACCTGGTATAAGCAATTAAAGCAAAATTAATGCGTAAAATTTCCTGCTTGCGGGCATAAGTATCCGCATACACTACGCTTCGCACTACGCGTAATTGCGTTTTTTAACGCGTAGTCTATGAAATGCATACGAAGCGAATATTTAATTTCGAAGCTGTAGTTTGCGAAGCGTAAGTGCGTAAATCTATGCGTAGTTTCAGCGTAGCGAAGTTGGCTGACTACGATCATCTCTGCTTTCAGTATATTCACTTAACTTACCCTTATACTACATAGAAATGGTAAGATTGGATGAAAAAAAAAAGTACCATGTATGGGCACCATTAGGGCCTGTATCCACTACATGCAGATTGGATGCAGAATGGATGCAGACAAACTGACTCCAATGAAAGCCTATGGGCCTGTTTCCACTAAGGGCCTGTTTCCACTACACGCAGATTGGATGCAGAAAAATTTACTCCAATGAATGCCTATGGGAAAATCTGCATCAGAAAATCCGCATTTAGAGGAAACAGGCCCATAGACATTCATTGGAGTCAGTTTTTCTGCATTGATTCTGCATCCAATCTGTGTGTAATGGAAACAGGCCTAAACGCAATTTTTCTGATGCAGATTTTCCCATAGACATTCATTGGAGTCAGATTTTCTGCATGCATTCTGCATCAATTCTGCATCCAATCTGTGTGTATTGGAAACAGGCCCTTATGCTGGGTACACACTGTGAGATTTTCTGGCCGATTTACTGTCAGATCAATTATTTCCAACATGTTCGATTTGCTTTCCGATCGATTTCCGAGCATTTTCCAATCGATTTCCTATTAAAGTGCACGGAAATCGATCGGAAAATGCTCGGAAGTCGATGCTCGGAAGTTATTACGTGGTGACATTTTTACTGCTGGCAGGTGATGTAGCTGCTGCTTGATTTTTTGACATTTGGAAACAGCTGTAAACAGCTATTTCCCACAATGCAACAAGGTTCACAGACAGGAAACTGCCGATCCTCAGAGTTTCTTGTGGGAGGGGTTTCACCACAATATCAACCATACAGCGCCCCCTGATGGTCTGTTTGTGAAAAGGAATAGATTTCTCATGTAAAAGGGGGTATCAGCTACTGATTGGGATGAAGTTCAATTCTTGGTCGGAGTTTCTCTTTAAAGGTTATTATGCCGTTACTTATCTTTTAGAGCAGAGAGCAAATTCTGAGTTCAGGTCTGCTTTAAATATATGGATTATATGATTAAGAGAGTAATTGTATAAGAGATACAAATGTGTTTTTATACGAGACAGACAAATGTGTGCGGGGGGGGGAGAAAAAAAAGACACTTGACACAATATTGATTTATTTTCCTTTATAAATGGCCACGAAAAGCAGTAATATTTGATAGATGGGCTTTAGAGCCGCTAACATAACTCTCGCCATATTTAATCTTATTGTACTCCCAAATGCAAGACGGTGATGTTTATGCAACAATACTAATGATAACGTGTCAGACAGGAGGCCATTAATCACAGATGCAGTGTAGGCTTTGCCATCCTCTGGCTTGAGCTTATGAAATACAAATTTGCCACCTTAAAGAGGAACTTTAACCCCCCTGGCGGTTTAATTCCCGCGGCTGCGCGGCCGCGGGAGGGTTTTTTCACCTTTTTTTTTTTTTTTTTTTAGCATGTAGCTAGCCTATCGCTAGCTACATGCTTCCCCCCCCCCTCCCTGCGGCATCCCCCCGTATCGCCCGATCGCCGCCTTGCCCATAAGGAAATCCCATTCTGAACGGGATTTCCTTGAGGGCTTCCCCTGATGAACGGAGTGACGTCATGGACGTCATGGACGTCGTGACGTCACAGGGAGTCCCGATCCACCCCATAGCGCAGCCTGGCGGCGATTGGCCAGGCTGCGCAAGGGGTATGCGGGGGGGGCCTGTATCCGCGGCGGGTAGCGGCGCATCGGCGGCGGGCGGGCGGCGGCGATCAGACTAAACACGCAGCTAGCAAAGATGTAAATCGGCCCAGCAGGGCCTGAGCGGCACCCTCCGGAGGCTTACCCCGTGTCACACACGGGGTTACCGCTAAGGAGGTTAAATAAGGACTAAACTTCATCCCAATCTGTAGCTGATACCCCCTTTCCTATGAGAAATATTTACCTGTTCTCGAATAGATCATCAGATGGCTTTGTATGGCTGATATTGTGGTGAAACCCCTCCCACAGTGTGATGTCAGGAACCAAAGTTCCTGACAGTTTGCTGTCTGTGAATCTCGTTGCATTGTGGGAAATAACAGCTTTTCCCAATTGCCAAGAAAACAATATCTCCCTCTTTGCATAGAACTCTCAGTGATGAACATTCCGTAATGATCACCTAGCAGAATTAAAAGTGTCACCACCGGTGATATATTTTAGAATGTAATTCAAGAGAGGGAAAAATGTAAAATGGGCAAACACTGACTAAAATAATCTGTGAATGAAGATTGTGTAAAACACTGCATTACCGCGGCAGAAAAAGGGTTTTATAACCCCCAATCCTGGGGCAAAAATCCTCGGCTTTCAAAGTCGTGGATTTTGCTGCTTGTATAGGCAGAGCTTAGCGCTGTAGCCCTGCCTCTATTAGCATCAATCCTCCACTGATCGCCACCTCACCCCGCCCCTCTCAGTGTAAGAAGACTGGAAGGGGCGGGGAGAGGCGGCAATCAGCGGCGATTGATGTGAGGAGAGGCAGAGCTTCAGCGCTAAGCTCTGCCTCTACAAGGAAGCGCTCTCCGGTTTTTGCCCGGGATTTGGGAGTTATAAAACCCTCATTCTGCCGTGGGAATGCAGCATTTTTAGCACTGGCATTATTCCTTAATCTAGATAACAGGTAAAATCAAGTTTTTAAAGTGGCTTCAGTGTCTCTTTAAAGGCATCCTCTGAAAAAAAATGTGTCCCAAGTCGGTACTTAGCATGGGAGAAGGAAGCCTCTGGATCCTCCTGCGGCTTTCCCCGTCCTCCTACTCTTGCCATTTCCAATGCTGTCCTGTCCGGCAAACCGCTTGTCGAGGGCTCGCATATGCACAGTAGCTCGGACCTGCTCAGATTTTGGTGTGTAAAGCCAAGCCTGATGGGATCTGCTACTGCAAATGCGTGAGCTGTCTGCGCATGCACTGCAGCATGGACCCACTCTGGCTTTGGCAGAAGCCGAGCCTGATCGGGTCTGTGTTACTGTGCATGTGCAAGCCATTTGTGCCTGCATTGTAGCACGGACCCAATTGGGCTCGGCTTTATCTGCCAAAGCCTGAGTGGGTTGGTGCTACTGCGCAGGTGCAATGCGACTGCACTTAGGGGGACTGAGTACTGGAACAGAGAGGTGCAGAGTGATGGGGAAGCCTCTGGAAGGAAGCCTCTCCCAAAGTAAGTATTTATGTTAGGAGCAGGGGCGTAAGAATAGATCGTGCAAGGGATTCCTCTGCAGGGGGGCCCAGAAGCCACAGGGTGCCCCGTGGGGGAAAAAGTTTGAGAGACTGACAACTAAGGGCATGGAGAGAAAACTTATTCTACTCTCATACCATCATTATGTTGACTGCATGTATCTACCACACAGATAAGGAATCATACACACTTTGGAATGTGTACACTGTCCCTGCTCCCTAGGGTTCATAAAAAACATCTGTCTCACACTGCAGCAGTTTTGATGACTTCATGTACAACTTTACAAACAAAGGAGTCACAGTTGAAAAACATTTGTAGACCTTCCCTCAAAAGAGATTCCTAGATTCTTATCACACACAGGCTAGTGACCTTATGGTGTCTGATTACTGGACAAAGTGGAGTGGGTAAGATTGATGTCTGACTGTCATTGCCTCATTGAGAGCTTGTTGTCTCATACTGAGTCCGAGATCCCCTAATAACAGTATCAATCAGTGACATTCTGAATGTTTTCTCAAAGTTACAGTGAATACTATATCTTATGTTCAGCATGTCATTGTTGTTCCTCCATATAGCATGTGCTCTCATGTAGTAAAATAATATGGCTGTGTATGTATGTATGTACTGGGAGCAGAGCTGCAACGAGGGACTTGTCAGCTGCAAGGGGCTGGAGGAAGCCCCGGGTAAGTAGATCCGGGGGTAGCATAGCTTGCCTGACGTTTCCTTTAAGTCTAAGTGTTTTTATCTGCATGGGGAAAACACATTGGTCCTCAGTTTTCCTGTGCATAAAGCGAGGGGGGTGGGGGGGGTCCCATCCAAAGTTTCACAGGGGCGCCCAGTGATGTCTAGTTACGCCACTGGTTAGGAGTTTGCAAATCTCTTAAAATATTCAGCTTCATGTAAGAAGAAAAAGGGACTTCCATAATGCATCCCTTCTGCTCAGTGAGTGGCTATTCAGATCATTCTTATACATTTCAAGAAACAGTCTTCCCCAAATCATCAGCCTTGTGATTGTTCTAAAATGACTGCCTTCTCAGATAGGTGCCATGCTTCCGAGTTCTATGATTGGGCTAAAATTACCGAGTTGTGATAAATCTGATTTCTGTAGAATATCGTTTTGTGATTTAAATGCCAATTTTGGCACAGAATGGAAATGCGGAAATTTCAATTCTGCAGAATATGACTAAGCGTCCCTACTTTCAACAGGCCAAAAATTCTCCAACAAGACAGCAGACTAAAAATGACTAAATGGGTTTTATAAAAGTTCAACTGGAAAAGCAATTTAACCTCTTAAGGACCGTAGGCTTACGCCCCCTAGTGACCAGGCTATTTTTTACACTTCAGCCCACTGCAGCTTTAAGAGCTTGCTGCAGGGCCGTAGAAAGCAGCACACAAATGAACCCACCCCCCCTTTTCTGCCCACCAACAGAGATTTCTGTTGGTGGGCTCTAATCGCTGCTGCAGGCTGTTGTGGTCTTTTTAAATAAATGTATTTATTTATTTTAATAAATCATACTATTTTTTTATTTATTTATTATTGCTCTCCCTCCCCCTGGCAGCCAATCGCAGCAATCGGCTCTCATAGACAGCAGCCTATGAGAGCTGACCACTCTCTGAGCCTCCCAGGGGGACAGCCGAGTGACACGGCTGTCCCCAGTACAGCTCGGCCATAGATTACAGTACTGTACAATGTAAAAGACGGCGGTTTCACCATCTAACAGTCTCCTAGCTGCTGGTAGACTGATGACGGAGCAGAGTTCCATCATTCAAGTGGGGATTCGTGTACAATCGGCGCGCGCAATCCCCAGCAAAACACGCCCCCAGGACTTCACACCAATTGGCGTTGGGTGGTCCTGGGGCTGCGGCAACGTTCACGCCGATTGGCGTGAAGAGGTCGGCAAGAAGTAAAAAAAAAAAATAGATTATTAATGACAAATGCAACAGCATAACTTTTTAAAGAATATGGAGTTACACATTAAAAGCCCAGTTATCCTGTACAAGGCTTCTGTGTTTACAATTTACCGTGCCAACTTTGTACCCATCTTCTTCATAATGTAACATTTCCTCCAAAGTGCACTTCATTCCTGGATGTTGTCATAACGAGCTAAAATCAATACAGAAGTGAAAAGATGGCTTACTTTCTGTTTGTTTCAGTGCCGTTTGCACCTTTCTTTGGTAAAACCGTCTCTGGGAGTGTTTTATTTTGGTTCAGAATGTTCTTGCTACCAATAAACTATTATAGAAGTTAAATGTACTTTTAAAATTGTTTTGGCTTTACTTTAATAATGACTCAGAGACGTGTTCGGTCCAAACTCTCGGCAAAAAAACATGTTTCTGAGAAATTCCTTGGATGAAAAAAATAGCATGTGATTCGGTCAGGTGAGAGAAGTTTAAAGAGTAGCTCCTCTTTACATCAAACCAGAAACCAGTTTTTATACAATCATTTGTAAGTATTGCAACAAGCTATCCTACAATTACATATCTCAGGCAAGGCCCCAAAGGTCATGGACTAGGGCACCAGGAGGCAAGGGGCGGGCTGCGGGCTGGCCCACTCATGCAGTCAAGCTGCCAAACATGTGACCTGGGGCAGCAAACGTGGGAAGCTTATTGTCTGTGACCTGAGCTGTCACTCGTCCTCACTGTCGGCTGCTCTTCGAGTCCAACTCCACCCTCCACCCAGCTCCCCCTATTAGAGCAGAAAGCATCACTTTGGCCCATAAATGGAATAAAATTATAACATTTCCACTCATTTCCGATGTAATCGATCCACAAAACAGATTGATAAAATGATTAACAAAAGGATGGCCTCATTGCAGTGGATGGGTCCAGTACTGAATACTTTGCATGCAAACTATTTTGGAAGCTAACATCCTCCATTAATGTTCATTTGGTGCATCTATTGAATGCAATATGTGTACCCTGCCTATAATTAGGCTCTGCACGCCTATGCTGGTAGTCATTCAGATGCAACCTGCTTTAGGAAGCGCTGCCACCTCTACCTGCTATCTAAAAAAAAAAAGTTTACCTTATGGCTAGATGCTTCAATTTGAGATTTATGTTTGCATTCCATTTGTTTTTCAATAGGTTAGGCCTCTAGTGCATATTGTAGCATCTGCTTTGAATACAAGGTGTGTATGTTACCTCCAGGGGGGCTCTGCACGCCTCTGTTGGTAGTCATTCAAATTCAGCCTGGTCTTAGGATGCGCTGCCATCTCTATACCCTGTTGCATTTCATAATATAGAATACAAACAGAAATGCAGTTCAATATGTTAAGTGTATTGTTTGTATATATACACACACATAAAAAAACCTTTTTCTGTTCAGCTGTATAAATAAGGGGCTAAAATAGAATAGTAATCTAAATATTAGCTTAATAAGTCACTCACAGGCTTTGTTCTAGAAGAGAACGTCAGAGTGGTTAAATGTTTATGAAAACACACAAGCTGTCAGCGGCCCTTTCATTCCCTCTCAGCCCGTAATTCCTTCTGTGTTCCAAATGCGTAAAAAGCACCAATTGGGCATTGTGTCATTTGCAGCTGCTTTGGGTTTGTTTATGAATCCACTAGCTTTAAATGTATGTGGATAGAACAACAAGAGAGAAGGCCCTGCAATGGCAAATTCACAAATATGTAACTTGAGTTAGAGATATGAATAGGAATTGGCATGGTCTGTTTTAGAGAACTATTTGTTCAAGTAACGGCTTGCGTATGGCTGGAAAATAGAGCAATTTGAGAAATGACCTGCAGGCACACATAAAAAAATCACCACTTATAGGATAAGTGCTCTTATAAGGCCTGATTTACTAAAGACATCTCAGAATATCTCCAGGGACCTCCAGTGAAGATGACCTAAATATAAATCACCACTCCTAAAGCACACCTGATCTGAGGCAAAACTACTTAAGGTAAGCACAGATGTATGCATTGCTGGATGGTGGCTGGATAGTGTATTGGTTAAGGAGACCAGGGTTCAAGCCTTGGCTCTTCCTGTTCAGTAAGCCAGCATTTGTTCAGTAGAAGACATTGTGCAAGACTCCCTAACACAGCTACTGCCTATAGAGTGTGCCCTAGTGCTTTGAGCCTGGAAGCAGGAAATGTGGGCGCATGAGGCAGGTGGACAAAAAGGACGCCGCCATTCACTCCCATAATAAATATCGTTTAATCGGCGCCCAACAGGAAAAAAGGGCGCCGGAGAAAAATAACATTTTAAAAGCGGCGCCCGGAGACTTTTAATGTTTTATAACTGCTTCTCATGATTACACATTATTTCATGATTTATAATTTTTTACACATTATTTTTAAACGAAAAACCGCACAATATTTTTTAAAACGTTATTAATGCTTATCACAGAGGAGTCTTAGGTTTAGGCACCACCAGGGGGGTCTTAGGTTTAGGCACCACCAGGGGGGTTTTAGGGTTAGGCACCACCAGGGAAGGGGGGTCTAGGGGTTAGGGGTAGGTACAGGGAGGGTTCTGTTTGAGAGTAGGGTTAGGTATAGCTTTAGTAACATTCTTATTAATGTTTTATAAAACGTTATTATAAATTTCACTTTTTAAACAGGGAAGATTAACGTTTTTACAATTGCCGATTTCATACACATTATTTAATGATTTATAACTTTATAAAACATTTTTTTTAAACGAAATATAGCACAATTTTTTTTAAACGTTATTCATGCTTATCGTTTAAAACCGTGCACCCTTTTTTCCCGGCGCCCCTTTTTAACGTACGCTTTGAGCCTGCCAGGAGAAAAGTGCAATATAAATGCTATTTGTCTTGTCTTCTGGATCCACATTAGGGATTGTCAGAAATGCCAATTTCCGATTTTCCAATTTTTAAGGCGTATGCAAAAAAAAAAAAATCTGGAAAACTGGAAAACCGTAAAATCAGTCTTATGATTGGTCTATAATTAAAGCGGTGATCCAATTTTTGTAGAAAAAGTCTGCATTCTCTGGTTCAATGCTTTTGAGTTCTGTGATTGGGATAAAATTACCGGTAATTTGGATAAATTTGGGGTAAATTGGATTCCCATGGAATTCTGATTTCTGTTTTCCGATATCCGGGGAATCTGAATGGGCATCCCTAATCTACATACCTCTGCACAATCTCTTCCCCGTTCCCCGTAATTTCTCCTTGAAACATTTTACTCTTGGCTAAAGTCAAAGTTACAGACAGGAAGAAGCAGGCTTGGTGTGGTGTTCCCTCCTATCACCCTCTCCTTAGCTCCTCTTTAGGGGACGGAATGGGGTGGAGAAGAAGAGGGAATGTAAGGGTTATAGGAGGGGACATTGCTGCAAGCCTGCTTTTACATGTCTGAAATTTTGACTTTAACCATTATCCAATTTTTTTCAAGGAGTGATAATGGGGACCACGGGGAACGAGGTCCCCATTATCACTCCATCCGTTATCACTCCCTTTTTTTAAGTAAATGAGTTTACTTTTGCTGGAGGCAATCACCCTCCACATATAATACATGAAAAAATGGCCACAGGGTATTGTTTTATGTATTCATGTATGCTCTTCTTTTCTTTCTCCGTTGTTCCTGTTTTTTCTCTCATCTTCCTGTTGTCAAGTGGTTATGTTATCCCTGCCAAAGATGGACGAAAATTAGTCTTTAGGTCAGTTCACAAATGTTATATAAGGGTAGGCAACGGGTTTAGGAGCAAGGTAGGGAAGTTGGTGGTACTATCAGAATTTTTGGAGGTTTGTATTTGGTGTAGAGGTTATGTAGTGCTAATGATAGAGCAGAGTGGTCTGTACACTCAGATTGGGCACCCGGTATAACAAGTTAGAACTCTTGAAACTCTGAACATGCAAAAATCATACACCTCCACCAGGAAATTTAGCTTACGTAGAGCACAGAGGAACACAGAATGAACACAGGAAATCACACAACCATAGAGATCATTGCAACACTTTGCACACACAGTGACATCTTGTGGTAGCTTTACTATACTGCAGTTAAGGTAATAATGTTGTTACTGCCAACAGCTAAGAGATCAATGTCATAGAAAACTAGGCATAACACCTACTTCTAGTCAAAACAACTGAATAAAGTTTTTTCAAACATTTTTAACAAATTATTTTTTCCTACACTAGGTTTTGTGCTACCGAAAAACGTTTTGCATATCTATCCACCGGCGTTCCAGAAGCAAGCTTGCATTTTAGCCATCATTTTTCCTTTACTGGAACTTGGGGATAACATTTTAACAACCTGCTTCTAGGGCAAGATGAAAAGCTGTACATATACAATTATAATATTTTCAAGGTGAATGGCAGCCCATATGTGACTGTATTTCTTAACCTCGGTATTAAATGTCACCGCCTGACCACTCTCTTCCTGTCTTGGGAGATCTTAGCTTTTAAAAGCAGCTTGGGCTGTGTGTTATTTTAATTCTTTTCTTGCATGACCAAGAAATGCGGAATACATGTGCACTTTACAGTCCAAATGATGTGGTTGGTATTTTTTTCTTCTTCTTGACTCGCGGAAGGCATTTGCTTAATCATCTCCAGTGAGCAATTTGCGTTGATAGACGGGGTATTGTAAAAAAAAACTGCTTTGGCAGACAGAGGTTCCAAATCAAAGTGAAAGGTCCTAATTACGCACATAAACAAAAATGTTTAGCGGCTTAATTTATTTCTAAGGTCAGCTGTTTTGACACCGTGTTACTAAAAATAGAACACAGACAAAACATTCTAATTTTAGCTTTGTCTAGTGGGTTATAGAAAATGTAGCTTTTTACAGCATACAAGAAAAAAAAATGCTGTGTACGCTAAAGCTGCATTCCTGAACGTTTTGGCTTATTTTGCTGTAAGTGGAAGCTTATTGTGCTTGGAAAAATGTAAACAAAAGTTAACTTTTATTTATATGGTCTGAAATTCATCATGTATAATGATCCCTGAGGGCACAGGTTTTGGGCCCGGTCGAAACGGCGACTCCTGAATAACCTGAAACCTAACCCTTCCTCTCCCAATGCTGGGATCTCATTCTGACCTTGAACCTTCACCTAAGCCTCAACCCAACCTCCACCCTTCACACCATTGCTGCCATTCATCTATCTCCCTATCTACCATTAACCTCCCTGGTGTTTTGATTATGCGCGGCAGGGTTTTTTTTTACCTATCTTTTTTTTCATGTAGCTAACCCCCCCTCCCTGCTCTGTCCCTCCCACCCTTCCGATCGCTGCTGGCGTTAATAGCTATCAGGAAATCCCGTTCTGAACAGGATTTCCTGTAGGGCTTCCCCCGTCGCCATGGCGACGATCGGACTGACGCCATCGACGTCATGACGTCAGGGCGAGTCCCGATCCACCCCATAACGCAGCCTGGCGTTGATTGGCCAGGCTGCGCAAGGGGTCTGCAGGAGGGGCCCCTCTTTTGCTGCAGATAGCGGTGGATCGGCGGCAAGCGGCGGCAATCAGGAAAACACGCAGCAAAGTGCTAGCTGCGTGTTTAAAAAAAATTATGCAAATCGGCCCACCAGGGCCTGAGCTCGTCCGTAACACCCAGGTGGTTTTAATCCTATTTTAATTTGAAAGTTTCTCTTAACCATAATTTAACTTGACTGAAAGACACCCTAAGGCCTTGATATCAATTCCTTCCAATGGCTAGCTATTGACTGCGGAATAATATTTAATGATAGATACTGATAGTTTTGAAAGTCCAAATGAATTTGTGCCCAATTTATCAGGAAGTATGAGACGGATAACCAACTATTCATATATATATATATATATATATATATATATATATATATATATATATATATATATATATATATATACAGTATATACAGTGGTGTGAAAAACTATTTGCCCCCTTCCTGATTTCTTATTCTTTTGCATGTTTGTCACACTTAAATGTTTCTGCTCATCAAAAACCATTAACTATTAGTCAAAGATAACATAATTGAACACAAAATGCAGTTTTAAATTATGGTTTTTATTATTTAGTGAGAAAAAAACCTCAAAACCTACATGGCCCTGTGTGAAAAAGAAATTGCCCCCTGAACCTAATAACTGGTTGGGCCACCCTTAGCAGCAATAACTGCAATCAAGCATTTGCAATAACTTGCAACAAGTCTTTTACAGCGCTCTGGAGGAATTTTGGCCCACTCATCTTTGCAGAATTGTTGTAATTCAGCTTTATTTGAGGGTTTTCTAGCATGAACCGCCTTTTTAAGGTCATGCCACAACATCTCAATAGGATTCAGGTCAGGACTTTGACTAGGCCTCTCCAAAGTCTTCATTTTGTTTTTCTTCAGCCATTCAGAGGTGAATTTGCTGGTGTGTTTTGGGTCATTGTCCTGCTGCAGCACCCAAGATCGCTTCAGCTTGAGTTGACGAACAGATGGCCGGACATTCTCCTTCAGGATTTTTTGGCAGACAGTAGTATTCATGGTTCCATCTATCACAGCATGCCTTCCAGGTCCTGAAGCAGCAAAACAACCCCAGACCATCACACTACCACCACCATATTTTACTGTTGGTATGATGTTCTTCTGCTGAAATGCTGTGTTACTTCTATGCCAGATGTAACGGGACACGCACCTTCCAAAAAGTTCAACTTTTGTCTCGTCGGTCCACAAGATATTTTCCCAAAAGTCTTGGCAATCATTGAGATATTTTTTTAGCAAAATTGAGACGAGCCTTAATGTTCTTTTTGCTTAAAAGTGGTTTGCGCCTTGGATATCTTCCATGCAGGCCGTTTTTGCCCAGTCTCTTTCTTATGGTGGAGTCGTGAACACTGACCTTAATTGAGGCAAGTGAGGCCTGCAGTTCTTTAGATGTTGTCCTAGGGTCTTTTGTGGCCTCTCGGATGAGTTTTCTCTGCGCTCTTGGGGTAATTTTGGTCGGCCGGCCACTCCTGGGAAGGTTCATCACTGTTCCATGTGTTTGCCATTTGTGGATAATGGCTCTCACTGTGGTTTGCTGGAGTCCCAAAGCTTTAGAAATGGCTTTATAACCTTTACCAGACTGATAGGTTTCAATTACAGTACTTTGTTCTCATTTGTTCCTGAATTTCTTTGGATCTTGGCATGATGTCTGGCTTTTGATGTGCTTTTGGTCTACTTCTGTGTCAGATAGCTCCTATTTAAGTGATTTCTTGATTGAAACAGGTGTGGCAGTAATCAGGCCTGGAGGTGACTACAGAAATTGAACTCAGGTGTAATAAACCACCTTTAAGTTATTTTTTAACAAGGGGGGGCAATCACTTTTTCACACAGGGCCATGTAGATTTGGAGGGTTTTTTTATCACTAAATAATAAAAACCATCATTTAAAACTGCATTTTGTGTTCAATTAGGATATCTTTGATTAATAGTTAACGGTTTTTGATGAGCAGAAACATTTAAGTGTGACAAACATGCAAAAGAATAAGAAATCAGGAAGGGGGCAAATAGTTTTTCACACCACTGTATATATATATATATATATATATATATATATATATATATATATATATATATATATATATATATATATATATATATATATATATATATATATATATATATATATATATATATATATATATATATATATATATATATATCAGGGCCACAGCTACTGGGTGGGTTGTAGGAAAGCTATGTATGTAGCTAGCTGGAAATTAGAGCAAAACCAAATAATCAGTCCCTTGACAAGTCAGCAGTAGAGCAGGATCATCCACCATGATTGTAGGAGGAAGTGTTTGTAGTCAGCTTGGAATGCATCATGGGAGGCGCCGTGAGACGGATGAAAGAAGAAGGCTGCTGGGTAGGTTTAACTCCCCCTCACGCACCCACTCAGCTGCATTAATTATCCAGATGAAATCTGAAATAAACTCGTTTGGATTTCATCCGGATTTAATCCGTTTCTCATCACTGCACTTCAGCCTCTACTCCGCACAAATCCTGGTCCTGAAGCCTAATGCTTGGTACACACCATGCAATTACCCATCAGATAGATAAGTACAGCACGGTGGCGTAGTGGGCAGCACGGTGGCGTAGTGGGCAGCACGGTGGAGTAGTGGTTAGCTCTCTTGCCTTGCAGCGCTGGGTCCCTGGTTCGAATCCCAGCCAGGGCACTATCTGCAAAGAGTTTGTATGTTCTCTCCGTGTCTGCGTGGGTTTCCTCCGGGCACTCCGGTTTCCTCCCACATTCCAAAAACATATGGATAAGTTAATTGGCTCCCCCTAAAATTGGCCCTAGACTACAGTACTTACACTACATAATATAGACATATGGCAATGGTAGGGATTAGATTGTGAGCTCCTTTGAGGGACAGTTAGTGACAAGATATATATATACACTGTACAGCGCTGCGTAATATGTCGGCGCTATATAAATACTAAATAATAATAATAATAATAATAATAATAAGTCTATAGATACAGTAATTTCCGACAGATCCGATCGATTTTCTGATTGATTTTCTGATCAGTTTGATGGTGGTTTGTAGGTTCATGGGGAAAAGTGTAGGGAGTAGAGATGGCCGTAACGGTTCGCCGGCGAACGGTTCCAGGCGATTGCGGAGAACCGCGAACTTCACCGGAATTTCGATTAGCCCCCATAGTGCACCATTAGGGTCAACTTTGACCCTCTACATCACAGTCAGCAGGCACATTATAGCCAATCAGGCTACACTCCCTCTTGGAGCCACTCTCCCCCCTTATAACAGGCAGGCATCGCCGGCCATTTTACTCACTCGTGTGCCTGCAGTAAAGAGAGAAGGGACAGCTGCTGCAGTGCTGCAGGCTCTTGTAGGCTTGTTAGCTTGCTCCTTGCTGATTCTTACTGCTAAAATAGCAATACCAACCTGTTGTTCACAGTGCACCCACCTACCTACGTGAGCTGAGCGCACGCAGTGTCACTGTGCCTGTCCGCTACCTGTCTGTGTGTGACAGATGCACATTGTAATGCCCATCACTGCAGATACCTACCTACCTGTTGTTCACAGTGCACTCACCTACCTACATGAGCTGAGCGCACGCAGTGTCACTGTGCCTGTCCGCTACCTGTCTGTGTGTGACAAGTGCACATTGTAA
Source organism: Hyperolius riggenbachi (assembly GCF_040937935.1). NCBI lineage: Eukaryota > Metazoa > Chordata > Amphibia > Anura > Hyperoliidae > Hyperolius > Hyperolius riggenbachi. Next base: position 523,363,889 of record NC_090647.1, read on the forward strand.
TACCCATTACTGCATATACCTACCTACCTGTTGTACACAGTGCACCCACCTACCTACGCGAGTTGAGCGCACGCAGTGTCACTGTGCCTGTCCGCTACCTGCCTGTGTGTGACAGGTGCACATTGTAATACCCATCACTGCATATACCTACCTACCTGTTGTTCACAGTACACCCAATGGACAGTCACTGTTCTGTCATTCAGCTACCTCAGCCCGGCGACCATATGGGCTGAAAAGCCGCCACCAGTCCAGCACGGCCGTCACTACGCAAACAGCTGTTTGCGGTGCATTACACAGTGAGTTTGGTGTGTCAGTGTGAAGCAGTACTCTAATTACACTCCCTGATTGATGTATACACATGCAAGATGTTTTAAAGCACTTTAGGCCTGCAATTTAGCATTCAATGTGATTTCTGCCCTTAAAATGCTGCTTTGCGTCAAATACAGATTCTTCCCCGGGACTTTTGGCATCTATCCCACTCATCCATTCCCCCCTCCAGGTGTTAGACTCCTCGAAACATCTTTTCCATCACTGTTGTGGGCAGCATAAATGTTTCTAGTTTTCAAAGTTCGCCTCCCCATTAAAGTCTTTTGCGGTTTGCTAAAGTTTGCACGAATCGAACGTTTGGCGAAGGTTCGCGGACCGAAAATCGGAGGTTCGGGCCATCTCTAGTAGGGACTAGGGAGCCAGGAGGACATCTGTGCCTATTGGTTCCTGTGATGTAAATCCAGACCTGTTTGCAGGTGAACATTTTTACAATATTCTAATGGTCTGAGATTTAGATTTTTGGGGATTTCATAAGCTGTAAGTCATAATCATCAAAATTATAACAAATAAAGGCTTGAAAATACCTCGCTTAGAATGTAATGAGTCTATTTCATGTATTAGTTTCACCTTTTAAGCTGAAATACTGAAATAAATGGACTTTTGTACGATCTAATTTTTTGAATTTCACCAGTATTTGTGCTACTCGACTTTCACCTCCTTTTTCGACCAGAATAGTCCTAACTCCTAAACTCTTGAAGTTTTTTTTGTCAACTACCACTCTCTAAACCCTTGAGATACTGTTGAGAAGAAAAACCCTATAGGAGTCGTTGTTTCAGAGATGCTAGCACCAGCTCTTCTTGCATCCACGATCATCATTTGTTCAAAGTCACTACAATCTCTTGTCTTACCCACTTTGACATTAACTCCAATGATAACTAAGTTGTCCACAGCTGAGCATTCCTCCTATGAGCAACTCTGCTTGGTTACGTCACTTTACACCGCTGTTGTAGCATGCATGAAATAGAGGAAAAATGGGTGGAGGTTGAAGCTGAAATCTTCATAAACAATAAAGACCATTTGAACTGCTCTACTGTCTACAAGTATGCACCTGCACAGTAGAGTGTAAACTTCAATAAGTTGAGAGTAAGCACACCAATAGATCCAATAGGTCGGGTGCTTGGTATTATGGCATAGGCAGCCAATCACAGTCAATAAACTTCAAGTATACCAGCACACCATCTTCATAATCAAACGCTCTTTTATTGAGCCATTATATCCACGAGAACACCGACAATTGTTTCGGGGGCCTCGCAACCACAAGCCTTGATGAAGGGGGACCCTGCGAGGCCCCCGAAACAATTGTCGGTGTTCTCGTGGATATAATGGCTCAATAAAAGAGCGTGTTTGATTATGAAGACTGGTATACTTGAAGTTTATTTTATGCACAGTAGAGTGGTCACGATCAGGTTGGGCTATTTCTGCCAGTGGCGCCTTTGGAAAGACGCCACTGTACCTGCACTGGAGCTGTGAAGGTAAATATTTATATCGCCGCTGTTCGGGGGCTGCCAGCACTGGATTCGGGAGGGTAAAGAGGATGGGGATTAGCATCCAGAGGCTTCCCCTCCTGAGGTAAGTACCCCCAGGGGCTGTTTTTTTTCCCCCTAAGAATTTTCTCCATGCATCACAACGTTTTTATTAAGCTTTTCTATTTCAGCAACACCTACCGGTTAGTATGGAGAGACTGCTATGCAAAACAACTGAAATACATTCTGTTCAACAGGCCATCAAAAAAAGTGCAGACAACCACATAATGCAATTTGTTCTTATTCTGATATGTTTACATTTCTAACCAAAATACCAGAAACAAATAACTGTATAGTAAAAATGAAGATTGAGCATGAAATAAAGACGGTAATGATGTGCAGATGGACGAGCTGAACTTGCCAACAATCTGCAGTAATTGACATTGAAATGATATTCACTGACCCTGAGAGTGAAGACAAAAGGTCACTGCCATTTGTATACTTCCCTTATTTCTGTACTAATTTTAGAGGAGCAACTTACAACCTCTGTTATTTATGTCGCTATGACCTAAAGGAAGTTTCGTGAGGAAGGGACAGGAAAAAACTCCAAAACTCACTACATTTGCATGATATAAAAGGGGTGACAGTACAAATATAGAAAAGGCAACAGGATCCTTGTGACCTAGACTCAGTGGCTCTAGGAACTCATATAAATTACAGGCCAGTACAAATAATACTTTTTCTAAACAACATGTTGCTAACTATCCTCAAGAAAACAAGTGTGATGCTCAGTATGAAGAATATATTATATTTGATTCAAGTTCATATTTACCATTCAGCAGTGATTAGAAATTCAGCAGTAATTAGAGTAAGTGCACTAAAACATCTCATACAAATTTCAAAGCGCTAAAGCAGATCATAAAAAGTCCCACAGAGTGCGCTACCACCAGATTTAGGTAAGGCCCCGTTCACACTTGCGTTTTGGCAAGTAAACGGACCGGATCCTGATCAGATCCTGATCGGATCAGGACCTGATCCTGATCAGAACCGTACGGATCCGGTCCGTTTGTATCAGGGATGCATCAGGCTGCCATCCGGATCCGTGGGCAAAAAATAGTGAAATTTAAATAAAAAAATGTTGGGGTCAGCAGAAGGTGCACCTGATGCACCTGTAGAATCAGGTTCCTCCGCTGTAGGCCTCACCTCCACCTCCGACATTCTGCCAAACAGCTCCAGCACGTCTGTCACTGCTGCTCCACTCCAGACATGCTTGGCCCATGTGTCCCCATCCGAAATGGCCGCTTGGATACGCATAGGAAGTGGGGTAGAACGTCAGGTGTTTGTAGGCAGTGTGTTCTGTGCCTTCCGTTCCCCATTGGTTTCTGTGTTCCGGATGGTGCTGTCAGGCTCAGGTCCGGCTCCGGTCCGGGTGCGTGGGCCTGAGATCCGGACCCAAAAAATAGCGCATGTTGGAAAAGTGTCCAGAGTCTGGATCCGGTCCGGCTCCGTACTGTACGGAACAGACATGTGTGAACGTCCGCATAGACTTTGCATTGCTATGCGGAACGTACGTTCCGTTTGTACAGTATACGGTCCGGATCAGATCAGGAAATCCGGACAGGGAACGCTAATGTGAACCGGGCCTTAACCTTTCAAAGTCAGTATATAGTATGTTCAGCGCACATCCTTCAATACTTTTACTTCTTAAAAGACAGTCCTATTTGCTGTGTCTTGCATCAACATCGGCAGCACCTCCACCATAGACACCCAATAGTGAACAGACTCACCAGACGTATTGGCCACTGTTAGACTGGCCAACCATGCACCATTCCAGGAAGCCTAGGTACCTCAGGATCCTGGTGTCAGTACTGCCCAATATCGTGTTTTTTTTCCTTGCAAGACCTCAGAAAAAAAGCTTCACATAGCGTGATACTGTTGCTTTAAAATCACTTTTATTTAAAAATGACACTCATATGTCCAAGCTGTTAATCTGCACAAAGAGTTTTTCTCATGGGCTCTCCCCCGTTGCCAGGCTGGGCATGATGTGAATGATGACTCCCACTAACGGCTGCTGTCCGTCCTACACTCGGTTTTTCGCTGCTCAGGGGGCCGCTCTGCTTGTCCTGGTACGTCCACTACTGCCCAATTGATTTCGTTACTCACTCGCAACTCATCAGGGGCACGGGGGATGGACGCTTACCAGGATACTTATATTCACGTGTGGCAGCTTTTGGCCACTCCCTCCCTCCCTCCCTTCCTCAGCGTCACTGCTCTCCCATTGGGTTTTTTTCCGACGCCAATCAATACACCACTCATGACGTATGATGCGCCCATAGGTTCGCACAGGAAGTTTTCCAGATGACGCTGTATGTGTCATGCTCCCATCATGCTGTGCGCGCCGCCTATCCACTCATGACGTATAATACGCCCATGTATTCCCATAGGAACTTTTCCGCATGACGCTACACGTGTCATGCTCCCGCCATACTGTGCGCGCCGCCTATCTATTGGTTGCCACACACCAGCCACTGACTGGCGAAGCAGCGCGAGTGCACATCGCGCTGTTGAGGAATTCCTCACTCCGCCCCTTCCCTGTACAATTATGGATTCCCAGCAGAGAGGAAAATACCGTTTAACAAACTTTAAAACCATAACAAAATAAAATGTGAGGCAGAAGTATATTAGCCACATACACTCCTTCTATTCATTAATAAATTATACCTTTGATATATGTTAGTGTATAATTATACATAATTCCTGATTTGCCACTCCACATTCGCTGATCAGTAGTAAAGACACCCTCTCAATTAAATAATGATCACTATTCCACTCACCTATCACCCTCCCACACATCATCAGGCAACCCCATATTACACCAGTGCCTCATAATCAAATGTTCTTATACTTTAATTGTCTGCAATAAAGTAATTCAGATCCAGATCTATGTTGTGTCCTCCTGGTTGAAGACACCCCATACTGTAAATCCAGTTCCCCATATAGCTACCTCTCTTCCATGTCCAGGTGCCCCATTGGGCAGAAGCCACCCAAGGCCCAGGCCTATGTGGCCTGTCCATGAATCCAGTCCTGATTTTTGTAAATACTGCTCCTTCACATGAGTTTGCACACTGTCACTGTACACAAGATCTAATATGTCTACAATAGGCAAATTTCCCCACCTCACTCCCTGCAATCCCCCATTGCTGCCCATTTCTGCATGAAAGCTGTACTCACATCTGTGATCTGTAGTGAGGTCTGATCAAGTCTCTGCACATCACTTATTGTTTCTGAAACTAGGAAAAGCATCCATAGCAACAGAATAGGAGCATTGATTGGATCTGATCTATAAGTCAGAGAAGTTTAAATATTAGAGCTGCAATACAAAGTATACTGTTTTTTTCTGAAGTGTTTGTAAGCAACAGGCAGCCAAGGGAACTTCATACCTTCTGAGCATAACAAAATCACCAATGCATTTGAGTACTACAGCTTATCAGGTAATATCAGAGCAGGAGCATCCTACAGGCAAAATAGGCAGGTGCCTGGGGCCTAGAGGGTGTCAAGGGGCCCATCTGGCACCTTCTCTGACCTCTCTACACTTCAGCCTACTAAAAGGACCACAAAAGGGCAACAAATCTACTACCTTGCCTAGGGCCCCATTACATTTTAATCCATGTCTGGGCAATATTGGTCTGATTTAACCTCTTGAGGACCGCAGTGCCAAACCCCCCTAGTGACCAGGCCATTTTTAGTAAAATAGCCCACTGCAGCTTTAAGGCTAAGCTGCAGGGCCGCACAACACAGCACACAAGTGATCCCCCCCCCCTTCTCTCCCCACCAACAGAGCTCTCTGTTGGTGGGGTCTGATCGCTGCCCCCATGTTTATTTTTTTTTTAAATAAATAATATTGTTAGCTTTTTTCTTAAAAAAAGCTGTTTCTTTAACCTCCTTGGCGGTTCAATTCCTCCGGCAAGGAGGCAGCGTGTAACTTTTTTTTCTTTTTAAATCATGTAGCGAGCCCAGGGCTCGCTACATGATAGCCGCTGAGCGGCGGCATCCCCCCACCCACTCCGATCGCCTTCGGCGATCAGAGTAAGCAGGAAATCCCGTTCAGAACGAGATTTCCTGCAGGGCTTCCCCGGTCACCATGGTGACGGGGCGGGATGACGTCACCGACGTCATGGACGTCGGGACGTCATAGGGAATCCCGATCCGCCCCTCAGCGCTGCCTGGCACTGATTGGCCAGGCAGCGCAGGGGTCTGGGGCGGGGGGGGGGGGGGGCGGCTCGGCGCGGCGGGTAGCGGCGAATTGGCAGGTGGCGGTGGCGATCGCGTACCACACGCAGCTAGCAAAGTGCTAGCTGCGTGTGGGGAAATAAAATTATGCAAATCGGCCCAGCGGGGCCTGAGAAATCCTCCAGCGCAGGTTACCCCGAGCTGAGCTCGGGATAACCAGCAAGGAGGTTAAAAATCTTCCCTCCCTCCCCCCTCCCTCCCCACAGCCAGCCAATTATAGCGATCGGCTGTCATAGGCTTCTGCCTATGAGAGCCGATCGCTCTCTTGTCCCCAGTACACGGCTGTCCCCAGTACAGCGCTGCTGCCGATCACAGCGCTGTACATGGAAATAGAAGGCGATCACGCCATCTAACAGTCTCCCTAGCGGCAATAGTGAGTCCCAGGGACTCACACTGGCCAGACAGGTGATGTGATTGCTGCTGGCTGGGGGAACCCGAATGGGGCAAGGCAAGTGGCGGCTCCACAGGTTTTGAATTGATATCATGCTGAAATCGATTCAGACCTGTGTGCAGTGTATGGGCAAAATTATATCCCTCTTTGATCAGATTAGATCGGAGAGAGAATAGATAATTGGTCGATCTGGTGGCCATCTATTAGTGTGTGGCCACCTTTACGTTGTAAAAAGAATCAGTTATCTCACTAGAGGGCTATATAGTGAATCTGAAGCACTGTATATGAATATACAATACATCCATGGATTTCTCATGTTGCCTTTGGATGGACTTTACCAGGAAGTACTGTATATGCCAGGAAGTATAGCCCTGGTGACAGGTACCAATTTTCTGATGCAGGGTTTGGAGAATGGAGAGCTGAAAAAAAAAAGTGGTATTGTTACTTTGAAAGGAATGTGGCCTAATGCAGTGCAGGGCATGTACAGGTGGAAGTGATCAGAGTGTAAGTCTGAGATACTGTTATTACAAGTTATGCTATACCGTGCCACATCTGGCAGTTTTTAGGCTTTGTAATTTTTGGCATCTTTGCCTTTGTTTAGAATGGTCAGCAGACCACAGAGCTTTAAGAACCACTGCCAACAGCCATTGCACTACGATAGTAGGGTAAGATAGCACGGCTCCAAAGCATGTGTTCAGAATTTAAGTTTACCTTATCATATAGTTTTATTTTACTTTATCCTTCCCCCTGTAGGTAGGGAAATTAGCAGAACGGAAGGTTTGAGAACAGTTTGGCTGCAAAAAGTGGCAAAGGACATGCAGACATTTTGGTAATATGCCATTTTCTACTCTGTGCCTGTAGGCCTACATAGACGGTAAGCATTGTGATGATAACATCTGAAATGACAGGTTTTTTAATTTAAAAGGTAATTCCATTCAAAAATTGTTATTTCAGCAATGATCGGGGATTGTTGGCTGTATTGAAAAATGTCTTTATATTTTTCTATAAAAGACTCCCATCAACCAATCATCTTGGTTTCTCTTTATACTAGGGAATAGGAAAATTGGGCACCGGAGGCCCCATGGATGTTTGAGCACCCCATAAGCGCCCATGTTAACCCCCCTGGCGTTACAAAAAATTGCCCGGGGGTTCGACACAGCTAGCTACATGATAGCCGCTGTGCAGCGGCATCCCCCCCACCCCTTCCGATCGCCTCCGGCGATCAGAGCAAACAGGAAATCCCGTTCAGAACGGCATTTTCTGTTTGGCTTCCCCCGTTGCCATGGGTGACGTCATCCACGTCATGGCACACGGGGGAGTCCTGATCCACCCCTTAGCGCTGCCTGGCGGTGACTGGCCAGGCTGCGCAAGGGGTCGGGGGGGTGGCGCGGTGTGTAGCGGAGAATCGGCATGGAGTGGCGGCGATTGTGTAGTACACGTGTAACAAAAAAAATTGTGCAAATCGGCCCACCAGGGCCTGAGAAATCCTCCGCGGCGGCTTAGCCCGAACTCAGTTCGAGATTACCGCCAAGGAGGTTAATATTGGTTATTAATGGAAAATTGATACCCAAATTTCTTAATATCCAATATTTCTATGCATGATTTTTGATCACCATACTTATCATGATTAGCGGTGAAGGTGGGGGCATAGCTATCGTTAGAGTTAGGCATAGGTGGGGGATTTGTTAAGGCTTGGCATAGGTGGAAAGGTCTGCTATAGCTCACCATTGGTGTGCAATGCATACATGCCACCAAAAAGACAGATAAGTCACGGGAATGGAGATGGGAAGACAATGAATAAAGATGGAAAGCATGCCAATTGAATAGGTGAGTGAACGTTCTGCTGTGTGAACTCTGCTGTAAATCAGATCCAGGGAAGCCTCTACTGCTATTTGGGGATGGGGGCAAGAACAATAGGCATCTACTACTACCATTTGGTAACTGGGGGGAGGGGGGGACGGAAAGAAGGCCCCCTACTGCTGCTATCTGGGGGAAAGGGGAACAAAGGCCACATAATCCTACTGGGAAGGGAAGTAAGCCTATCTAATGCTGCCTGCTATCTTGGTGGAAGGGTGGGAACAAAAGCCAACTAGTGCTATTAACCTGATTATATGCGGCGCACGGCCGCGGGAGGTTTTTTTTTGGGTCATTTTTTTAACATGTAGCTAGCCTAGCTACAGGCTTCCCCCTCCCTTCGCTATCCACCCCACCCCTCCGATCGCCGCCGCCGATCATACCCAATAGGAAATCCCGTTCTGAACGGGATTTCCTGTATGGGCTTCCCCCCGTCACCAAGGCGACGATCAAACTGATGTCATCAGCGTCATTGACATCATGACATCAGGGGGAGTCCCGATCCACCCCATAGCGCAGCCTGGCGGTGATTGGCCAGGTTGCGCAAGGGGTCTGTGGGGGGGGGGGCCCTCTTTCGCAGCGGGTAGCAGCGGATCGTCGGTGAGCGGCGGCGATTGGAACAAACACACAGCTAGCAAAGTGCTAGCTGCCTGTTTGAAAAAAAAATTATGCAAATCGGCCCACCAGGGCCTGAGCAATCCAGCGCGGCATTACTGGACGAGCTGAGCTCGTCCGTAACGCCCAGCTGGTTAACATTTGCCCAGGCCCAAAATTATGTATGTGATTTATGTGACCACATCCCTATAGTACCCCTCCTTCCCTCATTTAGGTCTTTGCAGATTGACCACAGCTCCATTTTTTTGTATTTGTCGCACACATTTTACCTCTTACATATCCAACCTACCCCTTTAGTCAAATTCTGCCTTAGGCCTAAGTTGCCTTTGTGGATATTTCACCTTGGATTAACCACCCTGGCGTTCTGATTAAATCGCCAGGGTGGCTGCGGGAGGGTTTTTTTTAAATAAAAAAAAAACTATTTCATGCAGCCAACTGAAAGTTGGCTGCATGAAAGCCCACTAGAGGGCGCTCCGGAGGCGATCTTCCGATCGCCTCCGGCGCCCATAATAAACAAGGAAGGCCGCAATGAGCGGCCTTCCTTGTTTTGCTTATATCGTCGCCATAGCGACGAGCGGAGTGACGTCATCGACGTCAGCCGACGTCCTGACGTCAGCCGCCTCCGATCCAGCCCTTAGCGCTGGCCGGAACTTTTTGTTCCGGCTGCGCAGGGCTCAGGCGGCTAGGGGGGCCCTCTTTCGCCGCTGCTCGCGGCGAATCGCCGCAGAGCGGCGGCGATCAGGCAGCACACGCGGCTGGCAAAGTGCCGGCTGCGTGTGCTGCACTTTATTTGATAAAAATCGGCCCAGCAGGGCCTGAGCGGCGACCTCCGGCGGTGTTGGACGAGCTGAGCTCGTCCAGACCGCTCAGGTGGTTAAAGTAAAAGTGAAAGATTTACCTTTGAGTCCAAGTTGGGTTTATTGGTTGGTGGGTGATTTGCAGAAGAGGAAATGACAGAGATTAGGGCAATCTTTGAGGATAACCTTTTGATAGCCCTACAGGAAATAAAATGTAACATAATGGAGTCCTCCTTTAATTTTCACAAAATAATAAAGGAACATGGAGCACACTACCAATGCCTGACAGATGAGCTGAGAGGAAAATGCAGTAACAATTTAAACATATGAAAATGCCTAGATGTTACAATTTCCCATAATTGCCCCACACTGTACTAAGTTTGGCATTTTCGGTCTCGTATTATTTTACAAAATAACGTCCTTCTGCCAAACCACAGAGAGGTGCAATCAATGAGACAGATGCTTTCATGACCTTCCAGCATTTGCACTCTCACTTCCTGTGCCTATGGTCTCAACCTCCGTATGACAAAGTCACTGAGGTTATGCCATGACTACAAAGAGGAAAAATGCGAATCCAGTTACTCTCTGGCACTCCTCGCAGCCACAAGTGATATTTTCCGTTAGCTCCTTTCTTTTACAAGCAGCGCCTTTAATAGTCTCACCGCACAGTAAACATCCAGGGTTACAACACAATCAGTCATGGCCAAAGTGACGAGAAGACCCATGGTCTCAGATCGTTCACTCGGAACAACCATAGATGGGAATCTGTGATGAAATCGTATTTGTCACTGTTAACTAAGATGGAAAAATTAGTCAACGAAAAACATTTGATTTCTTTTCTGAGTTTATTAATATGGATCGTATTTTCTGCAGAGATTTAGGCCCGGTTCACACTTGCAATTTAAGTGGCAAACGGATCCGTGAAAATGGCTCTGATTACCGTTCGATCGGATCTGTTTTCACTCGGTTTGCCGTTGAGCTGCATCTGCTTCCCCATATCTCACACCCCACCCTCCTCCCGCCCCCTCCACCCCGGTCACCATCACCAAACTGGATTTTGCTGTCTAGAGTGGTCCGTTTCTTCACTAGTGTGAAGAAACGTTCTGTTTCCTCATTGCCCCCAATGCAGCACTTCAGCTTCCATTTATGTTCCGCTGGGCTCAGTGGTCCGGGAAAAATTGCTACTGGAGGAAACTTGTGGTCCGTTCAATGGATCATGCAGAACAGATCCATTCTAACAGACTAATGTGAAGGTATCCATAGGTTAACATTGGATCTGTTCGCATCCGTTAGGATCCGTTCTGTTCCGATCAGCAAGCGGACCGTTTTTTAAGTGTGAACCAGGCCTTACACATATAAAGTGTACTTCACTTTTTATTTATTTATTTATTTTTTCGTTTTATTGCAATGGTTCATAAACCATGGCCTCATAACCACTGTTATACTCCAGTGGTAGCTTCTCATAAGTCATAACATTTCTGTGTGGCTGCGCAAACACTCATGATAACAGGACAGTGATCAAAAGTCATTCAGATTTCGGGGAAAGGACATTTTTCGGCATTTCCAATCGGAAATCGGCATTACCGATGGTAATTCAGAAATCGTAAAATGGAATTTGGAGTTCCACGGAAATCCGATTTACCGTAGATCAGTAATTTTAGCCTAATTACAAAACTCAAAAGCATCGGACCAATCAGAGAATGAAGAATTTTTCTGAAAAAATCAGATCACCTGGGTAACTTTAGACCAATCACAAGATTGATTTTCATTTTCCGTTTTTCTGATTTCTGTTTTCTGATTTCCAGTTTTTCTTTTTTTCTTTTTTTTTTTTTTTTGCATTTTTTGCTTTCTCTGATGCAAAAGATGACTAATAAAATACTCCTCGAAAATAGAAAAAATGCAAAATGAAAAAAAGTAAATCCAGAAATTGAAAAAATGGAAAATGGCATTGGCGAAAATCTGAATTTTCACTGAATCGGAAATGGACATTTCCGACCACCCCTACTTAAAAGTTCAATAGGTAAGGTCATGCAAAATATAGTATAAAGAGTTTTGTCTTATTCAAAAGACCCAAGACACAATGGGCCAGATGCAATAAATTGCATTAAGTTGCCGTTTGTAGAAGGCCACCCCAGGGGAGCACTGCTTGATATCCCCTGAGCACCAAGGTCATTACCACAGTAACACGCATGTTGCTATGGTAATACGCGATGTAACACGTGTTCCCATAGCAACATGCGCGTTACTGTGGTACTTTACTGGCGGTAGTAACAGTAAAATTTCTGTGTACTTTACACAGTTTCTTGCATCTGGCCTCATTTGCCTTTTTATTTTTTCAATAACTGCTATAGTGTTCCTAGGTTCCTAGGTAAAAATAGTTTCAACTCATAACAAGATGGCAGTGTGCTGCCAACCACCTGGACATCCTGTATCGATTTCAGAAGAGTATTACCTTTGGCCGCGGTATCCCTTTAATAGCGTTGGCGTGAGCTGTCCAGCAAACCTCTGCATGTTCCCTTTTTAACTTTGCCTCGAAGGCTTTCAAAGCCTGAAAACATTTTAACCTGAAAATGATTGATCATCATCTTCCAGAGTAAGTCTTTTTTAATTACGAGGATATTGTAGGTGCCACTGCCATTAACTGTGTCAGCAAATCCTGGCCATAAACTTAATTTTGGACAGCATTTATTAAGTCTGGTGTATGCTGACTTTTCACATTGCTCAGCTGAGCAGTGTACGAGTTGCAGATTAGCAGTCACCTCTGGTATAACATTCACCATCCACACATCACTGGATCATAAAGTTACTGTATATGCACATATGAGAAATACTGTTAACTTAAGTGGGCGGCATTGCAGGAAGTGACGAGGCGAGCGGTGGAACGCAAGTAAAGAAGTAAGGTAATTGCTTCTTCGCTCGCTGCCAGCATAATTAAATTTAGCAAAAATAGCTGGAGGGGGAGCCCCAGGCAGTGGTGTTGCTAGGGAGCTGTGGGCCCCGATGCAGGTTTTTAATGGGGCCCTTTGAAGCACTCTATACACAACAACTGATACGGCGCACCAAAACCTGCCAATGGCAACTACAGTGTCAGAAATGCATGAAGAGGATGGGGAACAGTTTGTTAATGATTACCACTATTCAATGCATCTATAGAAGTGATTATTATGAGCACATGACCATTAGGAAGCTAATACTGCAGTTGATGGAGGGTCCTTCGGGGCCCCTCTGGCCCAAGGGCCCCGATGCAGTCGCAACCTCTGCAACTCCTACTGCTACGCCCCTGGCCCCAGGTGAGGAAGGGGGGGGGGGGTCTGACTCCCCTCCCCGCCGATGTGCCCGCTGCTCTTCCTTCCTTGCTGCTACCCCCTCCAGCTTGGCAGCTCCCAATGGCCAGGCGGGCACCGCCCCCCACTTCCGCCGCCAAAGGAACCTGCCTCATCCCGCCTCATGGGTGACCCTGGGCTGGTTCTCTTCCCCAGCCTGTACCTCTCTGACACTGCAGCTGTCCTTGGTAGTAGGAGTTCTCATTCGGATTTTGCAGAATTGAAATTGAAATCGACATTTTCAACTGGAAATCAGATTTCCACGAAAATACAGCATTACCGCAACTCAGTCATTTTAGCCCAATCACAGAACTCGGAAGCACTGGACCAATTAGAGAATGCAGAGTCAACTAAAAAGTGTTTGGCCAATCAAACAATGTGAAAAATTACTAGGAAAAGACTCCTCGGAATTCAGAAAAGGGAAATTGGAAATCTGATTTCTGTGGAAATACCACGTTACAAAAACTGGGTCATTTTAGCCCAATCACAGAACTCGGAAGCAGTGATGCTCATCCAGATTCCAGATACCCGAGCTATCCAGATATCCAAACTCTTTTCTGGTATCCGAACTCAGATACGGATTCCAGATAGGTAGAAAATCCGGAATGCACTATCCGAGTGAATCCAGATACGTATTAGGTATCCGGAAATCAGTCCAGATACCCAGTATCCGGATCTGGATAGCGTAACCACAGAGATGTCGTCATTGAGCCAATCAGAGGGCTCCCAGCCGAAGCCCTAGCAACCAATCACAGAGGGGAACCCTGGCCAGCCCCTCCTGTATATAAGGCGGGCGCCATGATGAGAATCTTGTCCTTGCTTGTGACTGCTCACTGACATCTCCAGTGCCGTTGGCTAAGAAAGTGCTGTATTCTGTGCTTAACCTAGCGTTATTGCTCCTAAACACCTGTACTACACCAGTATTTTTTTTGTGTAGTTAGAAGTTAGAGAGAGTACTACTACTGTGTTAGCTTCATTTACCACTGTCGGTGGACGCACTGGGCGCCATGCTGTTAGGGGGAGTCACACTGCAGAGGTGCAGCAGCGTGTAGAGACCATTTTCCAGCAGGGTCGTCGCGGGTCAGTTAAAAATGGCGCACAGCGCCAGGGGGATAAAAAGGGCGCCCCATAGACTTACATTATATAACGCTATTTAGCGTTATAAGTGTTAAAAAATGGCGCAGGCAGCGTGCCTTACACTTATAACGCTAAATAGTGTTATAAGTGTTCAAAAATGCAGCGGGGGTCGGGGCAGAGAGAGGCAGCGGGACACTGGAGGGCATAGGCATCGGGGGAGGATGTGCAGAAGCATAGGTTACCTTGTCCTGGGCCGCCGATCGCTCCTTCCCTCCGCTCCTTCACTTCTTCTATTCGTTTACTGTAGTCCTGCAGCCGGCCAATCACCATGTGGCTTCAGTCTCCGCATGGTGATTGGCCGGCTGCAGGACTACAGCAAATGAATAGAAGGAGCGGAGGGAAGGAGCGATCGCCGGCCCAGGACAAGGTAACGTATGCCTCTGCACACATTCGCTGCCTATGCCCGCTAGTGTCCTGCTGCATCTCTCCCCCAGCCCCGCTGCCTACACTAACAGCCCCCGCTGCCTATACTACCGACCCCAGCCCCCTGCATGTTTTTCCTGGCGCACCGCTCTGCAATCAATGTAGCATAAAACGAAATTTACCGTTTTATTGTATTTACATTAAAACGGTAAATAGCGTTTTATGATACATTTATCGGCAGAACGGTGAGCCATTTTTCTCCCTGCGCCATTTTCAGATGGACCCGGGTCGTCGGCGCACATTGGAGGAGAAAGACGCAGACCCTGTGATGGAACTGATGATGGATGAGCAGGCCACCACCAGCTCTACAACAGAGATCTCTACCCACCGCCAGGGTCAGCACAGAACAAATCTTCTGCTGCCAGTCTGCCACCAGCTATTACGCCACTACAATAGTGTATTTTGTTTGAAAAAAAAAAGTTACATTTTTTTTGAGATGTCTGGGCTGAAAACTGTGATGTCCCAGTTGTGCATTGGACACAATGTGGGCTGCACGATTGCTGTCTGGAAACTCCTGATGTTAATTTACAGCCATTTTTTTTTTTTATTATACCTCCCCACATAAACAATCGCTGTCTTTCTTTAAAAAAACATGATGCTTCATGCATCATTTACTATAAAAGACATTTTGGAAGCAATATAAAGGCCACTTCCGGATTTCAATATGGATAATTGGTTCAGATATCTGGATAGACTTGGGTTTCCAAACGGTTCGAATCCAGATATCTGAATTTATACAGATTTTCTGCTATCCGGATCCGGAACAATCCAGATATAAAAAAAGAGGTATCCGAGCACCACTGCTCGGAAGCATTGCACCAATCAGAGAATTGTAAAGTCAACTCAGAAGTATTTAGACAATTAGAGAATGCAAAAAATGACTAAAAAAGACTCCTCAGAAATCGGGAAACAGAAATCGATGGAAATGATAGCTGGCCAAGGAGCAGCTGCACACGTAATGGGGATTTCTGCATATGGAAGAAGAAGCTGCAAATAAAATACAGAGGTTGAAAATAAGGAGCAACACATGGAAATAGGGATCTGATGCCAAAGGGACCTGTATAGAACTGGAGGAGGCTGCTGTACATGAATGTTACACATGGAAGAGGGGGCTGCACAAGGAATAGGAGGGGGTGCTGCACATGAATGTTAGACATGGAAAAGGAAGCTGCACAAGGAATTGGAGGGGGTACTGCACAGTGCACATAAATGTTAGACATAGAAGAAGGGGCTGCACAAGGAATAGGAGGGGGGGTACTGTACATGAATGACAAGCATGGAAGAGGGGACTGCACAAGAAATGGGAGGAGGTGCTGCTCATAAATGTTAGACATGGAAGAAGGGGCTGCACAAGGAATAGGAGGGGGTGCAGCACATGAATGTTACACATGGAAGAGAGGGCTGCACGAGGAATGGGAGGAGGGGGTGCTGCATGTACATGTTAGACATGGAAGAGTGGGCTGCACAAGGAATAGGAGGGGGGGTTCTGCACATGAATGTTAGACGGGGCTGCACAAGGAATGGGAGGAAGTGCAGCACATGAATGTTACACATGGAAGAGGGGGCTGCACAAGGAATAGGAGGGGGTGCTGCACATGAATGACAGACATGGAAGAATGGAAGAGGGGGCTGCATAAGGAATGGGAGGAGGTGCTGCTCATAAATGTTAGACATGGAAGAAGGGGCTGCACAAGGAATAGGAAGGGGTGCAGCACATGAATGTTACACATGGAAGAGGGGGCTGCACAAGGAATGGGAGGAGGGGGTGCTGCATGTGCATGTTAGACATGAAAGAGGGGGCTGCACAAGGAATGGGAGGAGGTGCTGCACATAAATGTTAGACATGGAAGAGGGGGCTGCACAAGGAATAGGAGGGGGTGCTCCACATGAATGTTAGACATGGAAAAGGGGGCTGCAAAAGGAATAGGAGGGGTGCTGCACATGAATGTTAGCCACTGAAGAAGGGGCTGCACAAGGAATGGGAGAAGGGTGCTGAACATAAATGTTACACATGGAAGAGGGGGCTGCACAAGGAATGGGAGGGGGGTGCTGCACATGAATGCTAGACATGGAAGAGGGGGCTGCACAAGGAATGGGAGGGAAGGGCTGCACATAAATGATAGACATTGAAGAGGTGGTTGCACAAGGAATAGGAGGGGTGCTACACATGAATGTTAGCCACTGAAGAAGGGGCTGCACAAGGAATGGCAGAAGGGTGCTGAACATAAATGTTACACATGGAAGAGGGGGCTGCACAAGGAATGGGAGGGGGGTGCTGCACATGAATGCTAGACATGGAAGAGGGGGCTGCACAAGGAATGGGAGGGGGTACTGCACATAAATGATAGACGTTGAAGAGGTGGTTGCACAAGGAATAGGAGGGGGCCTAGGGGTGGAAAAGGTATAAATCCAGCCTTGCATATCCATGTTTTGGAAGGTGCAGCAGGAGCAGAATGGAGCAGTGTCTGCACGTAAACACTGGGAGGTGCTGCAGTGTCCAATCCACTTCCACAAGTAAAATCAATAATGCAATGGAATGTCACTTCAAATACAACAAAATCTCAGAAAACCTTGATTAACATGCTCTTCTGTATATTAAACAGCTTCCGGTAATGTCTCATCGAGCTGAGAAGGCGTTAGACGCCCTCCTATAAATCCCTTTAATACCGGCGTGTGGACCCTTCTCCCATAAAAATAGAAAAGGTCGCCAAGCAGTTTTCCTCGGAGCTGTCAGTGTAACACGAGAGTTCTGCCCAATTTTATCTTCTTATAGAATAAAGCCCTTTATAATTAAAATGTGAGGGCTGGATTTTCTCGCTAAAGTGGAAAATACAGAGCAGGAGGAAAAGGTTAACATATTCATAGTTTGTTTGACATATCCACTGTTCTTTGTTCAGTTCCCACATTGAAAATAAACTGAGAGAACAATTTCATTGGTTCAACTTCCCTAACCTTCATCGTTCTGTATGATTCAGGAGCGGCAAACACCGCTCTGTGCATTGAGCGATGTAAAATTCATGTTGTGTTCAGCTACGCAGTTCACACTCTCTGTAGGGAGATATTACCAGAATAGATTTGATTTCTTGACGAGAAAGGTTTCATATCTATCAGAGAGAGAGAGCGCCACAACACTCCGTGATAATTGTGGGATGTGAGTAGATGTGGGTGAATTTTATTTCTGCAAGTATCAAGCAGGGAGGATTTTAAAAAAAAAGTTTGGGGAAAGTTTTGAAAAAGGCTGAGTACAGTATGTGATACAAAAAGCTCAAACTATAACATTAAAGTAATCTGACCTGAAGCAACCCTAGTTAAAGTTAACCTCCTGACTAAAAATCTACTCAGCAGCACTGAAAAGGCTTGGTGTCTCTTAAACAGTTTCACAGCATCAGAACTTTGTTTTTCTTACATAAGCCTCATTTTTAGCTGAAAAGAAGCTAAACTCCGCCCCATCAGAGAAAACTGACCGGGCATGTTTCCCCTGATGCTGTGCAAAACATGATGGGATTTTCTATGCTGCTGTTCTCGTTGCCTAGCAACTGGGAGGGATGATCAGGACACAGAACAGTTGGAACTGTGTCTCGTGCTCCCTCTCACCTCCTTTCAACCAAAAAGATGGCTGCCCTCATAAATCAAATATTTGCCTGTTGTTTTAAAACAGGGTGGGTAAGAGATTATATTACCTAGCTATTTTAAATAACATAACTAATGTAACTTAATGACAGTATGTTTGTTTAGGCCGAAGTTCCTCTTTAAAGTGACAATGAAGCGGGGAAAAAAAATGATGATATAATTAATTGTATGTGTAGTACGGATAATTAAAATAACATTAATAGCAAAAAAATTAGTCTCATATTTTTATTTTCAGTTATTTATATATTTTTTATAACATTGCATCATTCTCCAATATTTGCAGTTTACACACTACACTCAGCATTCTAAATGATTTCACAGAGCAGGCTAGTGAACTTTTGAACTTTTCTCTGCAGAAAAAAACAAAATACAGTGACAGACACTTGAGATAATAAGCTTCAGAAGACAGAGCTTTTTGCAACTTTATAAGTCGTGGAGCTCAATGGCTCTTTTGCATAGATAACAACTGGAGTTTCTTAACTCTTCCTGTACTGGGCACAATCTATATATATATTAGAGTAAGTTCCTCAACCTTCAAGCAAGAAGAAGAAGTAGTGCCCTGCCCCCAGGGCCGGTCCAAGCAAGAAGAAGGGGTTGGTTCAAGCAAGAAGAAGAAGTAGTGTCAAATCAAACCAAGGGCAAAGAGGGGTAATGTGCATATTCAGTAGCAGTGCATTGTGGGTAACCACAAATGTTCACTTATAGCGGAATTATTGCAGATTTGCTTCTGTTTTAAGAAGGAAAATCACACCAAGTTTTGCTTTTTTTAGTAGGAGGGGTTTTTGGTACCTTTTATCCTCCTATACATTCTTAGTAGTTTGGATCACCCTGAGCTGCTTGGTTACTCTGTTGTACTGGTCCAAGCCCTATCTCATACAGCCTTATCAATCCCTGCTATGTACTGATGAGGATCAAATGTCTGAAACAGGCTATGACATGTGGGTTTGATATGACTGTGTAAAAAGTAAAGCTATAGGCTTGCATGACTTACCAAGAGTGAAAAGGAATAATTTGCATATTTAGTAGTGGTGCAATGTGGGTAATCTATATCCCGATGTGCCCTCCTCCCTCGTATAGTCGGATGTGCCCCCTATAAGTAATCAGATGCCCCCCCCCCCCCCCATATTCAAATGTGCCCCTTTCCCCCTATAGAAAACATTGCAATATAATTTAAAATCTTCTATCTATCTATCTATCTATCTATCTATCTATCTATCTATCTATCTATCTATCTATCTATCTATATATATAATAGAGTAAGTGCCTCAACCTTCAAGCAAGAAGAAGAAGTAGTGCCCTGCCCCCAGGGCCGGTCCAAGCAAGAAGAAGGGGCTGGTCCAAGCAAGAAGAAGGGGATGGTCCAAGCAAGAAGAAGAAGTAGTGTTAAATCAAACCAAGGGCAAATAGGGATAATGTGCATATTCAGAAGCAGTGCATTGTGGGTAACCACAAATGTTCACTTATAGCTGAATTATTGCAGATTTGCTTCTGTTTTAAGAAGGAAAATCACACCAAGTTTTGCTTTTTTTAGTAGGAGGGGTTTTTGGTCTCTTTTATCCTCCTATACATTCTTAGTAGTTTGGGTCACCCTGAGCTGCTTGGTTACTCTGTTGTACTGGTCCAAGCCCTATCTCATACAGCCTTATCAATCCCTGCTATGTACTGATGAGGATCAAATGTCTGAAACAGGCTGTCACATGTGGGTTTGATATGACTGTGTAAAAAGTAAAGCTATAGGCTTGCTTGACTTACCAAGGGTGAAAAGGAATAATTTGCATATTTAGTAGTGGTGCAATGTGGGTTATCACAAATGTTCACTTACAGCTGAATTATTGCATAGTTACTTCTGTTTTAAAAAGGCAAATTACACCAAGCTTTGCTTTTTTTAGTAGAAGGTCTTTTTGGTTCCTTTTATCCCCCTATACATTCCGAGTAGTTTGGGTCACCCTGAGCTGCTTGGTTACTCTGTTGTACTGGTCCAAGCCCTATCTCATACAGCCTTATCAATCCCTGCTATGCACAGATGAGGACCAAAAGTCTGAAACAGGCTGTCACATATGGGTTTGATATGGCTGTGAAAAATTTAAAACTATAGGCTTGCTATACACCAGTGGTTCTGGATGCTTGCTTGGCTTACTAAGGGTGAAAAGGAATTATTTGCATATTTAGTAGCAGTGCATTGTGGGTAACCACAAATGTTCACTTATAGCTGAAATATTGCATATTTCCTTCTGTTTTAGGAAGGCAAATTACACCAAGCTTTGTTTTTTTTAGTAGGAGGTCTTTTTGGTACCTTTTATCCCCCTATACATTCCGAGTGGTTTGGGTCACCCTGAGCTGCTTGGTTACTCTGTTGTACTGGTCCAAGCCCTATCTCATACAGCCATATCAATCCCTGTCATGTAGTGATGAGCACCAAAAGTCTGAAACAGGCTGCCTACATGTGGGTTTGATATGACTGTGTAAAATTTAAAGCTATATGCTTGCTATACACCAGCGGCTCTGGATGCTTGCTTGGCTTACTAAGGGGGAAAAGGGGTAATTTGCATATTTAGTAGCAGTGCATTGTGGGTAACCATAAATGTTCACTATAGCTGAATTATTGCAGATGTCCTTCTGTTTTAAAAAGGCAAATTACACCAATACAGTGTGCGGCATTGCAGGAAGTGACGACAGTGGAATGCACGATGGAACACGGAAGAGGTGAGTCATCCCCACCCGCTGCCTCTTACTAATAGTGGCGGCTGCTACTGTGCTTAAGCAGGAGGGGGAGCGCACATGGGGGACCCAGGTGAGGGGGAGGGGGGGGTTCCTGCTGAGCTTAAGCTGGAGGTAGAATACACATGGGGGACCCAGGTGAGGGGGGGTTCCTGCTGAGCTTAAGCTGGAGGTAGAGCACACATGGGGGACCCAGTTGAGGGGGGTCCAACCCCCCTCCCCACCGCTGTGCCCAATACCCCCTCCCTGCCCTCTACCCTCTTATGCGGCGTATGTTATGCCGCGGGTCGGCTAGTATTAGACTCATATCTCTATTGTTAATGTTTTATTTCTTAGCTGTACTACACATAAAAATCATTATATCATAAGTTTATTTTCACGTTAGATTCTCTTTAAGGTTAAGCACAGAGGTGTTCATGCTGGATCCACATACTTCTGCACATTGTCCTTTTCTATTCTCATTCTCTCCCCCCCACACACACTAATTTAATCTCTTCTTAAAGTGGATCTGAGCTCAGAACTCTCTGCTCTAAAAGATTAGGCACAGTATGAAAACAACCAGGGAAAAAAATGTCTTTGTTACAATTCACACAAATCCCCCCAAAAAAACCCTGGCAATTTACTGAATGAACTTTCAGGGAGCAAAGGAAGGGTTAAAGCATCTGTCTTTTCCTGTGCAGCAGAGGTGCTGTGAGTCAAGCCTACTGATAAACACACTCCTACAGATAATTATGGTCCACTGTATCTAAATAAATAAATAAACAAACACAGCTCAGTGCAGCTGATTTCTACAGAATTTCTATGTGGAATGAACACTTTTCAGTCTGTTCTTTGCAAGTGCTCGGGTCCACTTTAACCTGCTGGGCGGTCTGGACGAGCACAGCTCGTCCAGTACCGCCGGAGGCTGCCGCTCAGGCCCTGCTGGGCCGATTTGGCTGAAATAAAAAGCAGCACACGCAGCCGGCACTTTGCCAGCCGCGTGTGCTGCCTGATCGCCGCCGCTCTGCGGCGATTCGCCGCGAGCAGCGGCGAAAGAGGGCCCCCCTAGCCGCCTGAGCCCTGCGCAGCCGGAACAAAAAGTTCCGGCCAGCGCTAAGGGCTGGATCGGAGGCGGCTGACGTCACGACGTCGGCTGACGTCGATGACGTCACTCCGCTCGTCGCTATGGCGACGATATAAGCAAAACAAGGAAGGCCGCTCATTGCGGCCTTCCTTGTTTATTCTGGGCGCCGGAGGCGATCGGAAGATCGCCTCCGGAGCGCCCTCTAGTGGGCTTTCATGCAGCCAACTTTCAGTTGGCTGCATGAAATAGTTTTTTTTTTATTAAAAAAAAACCCTCCCGCAGCCTGCCTGGCGATCTTAATAGAACGCCAGGCAGGTTAAGTAAATTGGCATTTGGCAAAGTCAAATTTTCCGACAGAAAGGGACAGGCTTGCTGCAATCAGGGCAAGTTCAAGTCAAATTGGGGCTCTGGGCAAAATCAACCTGGGGCCCCCCTCCCCCTTGCCTAGAGCATTTTTTCAACATACCACCCAGGGCACTCCCAAGCTGGCTGATGCATAATCAACCCCCCCCCCACCACCACCACCACCAATCTCTTTACTCTGCTCCACGACAGTTGCTATGTTGATAAAACTTTGCAGGGGCCCCAGGAAGCACGAGTCAGGGAAAGATGGGGGGGGGGCAGTAGTACTTGGGGGGCTCTGGGGCAACTGCCAGCTGCTCCCAATCACCCGCTGGGCATCTGCTAGCCGCTTGCTAGGTGGACAAGGGCCCTCCTCCCACACCAAAGAGTTGCATCTCAACACTGTTGCTGAACATAAAAACAAGTTGGAACAGCATACATAGGAAGCTCCTTAAAGTGGACCTGAACTCTTGCACAGGACAGAAGGAAAACATAGATAAATCCACCCAGTATATATTTAGAGAGTTTAGCCTGTCTAATTCACCCTCTTCTGTGACTAAGCACAAGTTGTAATTTGATCTCTCGGCTGTGTCTGCTGACTGCCACGGCAGAGAGCTAATTGGTAAACACAGGTTGTTAACAATTAGAGATGGGCCGAACGATTCGCCGGCGAACGGTTCCACGCGAACTTCGGTGGTTCGCGTTCGCGTCCCGCTGGCGAACCTTTGCAGAAGTTCGGTTCGCCCCATAATGCACCTTGAGGGTCAACTTTGACCCTCTACATCACAGTCAGCAGGCCCAGTGTAGCCAATTAGGCTACACTAGCCCCTGGAGCCCCACCCCCCCCTTATATAAGGCAGGCAGCGGCGGCCATTGCGGTCACTCGTGTGCTGCCTGCGTTAGTGAGAGTAGGGCGAGTTGCTGCAGACTGTCTCTCAGGGAAAGATTAGTTAGGCTTAACTTGTTCCTGTCTGGCTGCATACCTGTTCTGTGAACCCACCACTGCATACCTGTGCTGTGAACCCACCACTGCATACCTGTTCTGTGAGGAAACAGTAAATTCGGGCGCCTGAGGCTAGTGGACAAATCGGGCGCCGCCATTCACTCCTATAATAAATATCTTTTAATGGGCGCCCGATAGGAAAAAAGGGCGCCGGAGAAAAATAACGTTTTAAAAGCGGCGCCCGGAGACTTAATGTTTTATTACTGCTTCTCATGATTACACATTATTTAATGATTTATACATTTTTAAATATTATTTTTAAACGAAAAACAGTACAATATTTTTTTTCAAACATTATTTTTAAACGAAAAACAGTACATTTTTTTTTTTTACATTATTTTTAAACGAAAAAACCAACAGGGGGGTCTTAGGTTTAGGCACCAACAGGGGGGTCTTAGGTTTAGGCACCAACAGGGGGTCTTAGGTTTAGGCACCAAAAGGGGGGTCTTAGGTTTAGGCACCAACAGGGGGGTCTTAGGTTTAGGCACCAACAGGGGGTCTTAGGTTTAGGCACCAACAGGGGGGTCTTAGGTTTAGGCACCAACAGGGGGGTCTTAGGTTTAGGCACTAACAGGGGGGTCTTAGGTTTAGGCACCAACAGGGGGGTCTTAGGTTTAGGCACTAACAGGGGGGTCTAGGGGTTAGGGGTAGGTACAGGGAGGGTTACTTAGTAATTTTTTTTTTAAACGTTATTATACGTTTCAGTATTTAAACGAAAGATTAACGTTTTTACAATTGCCGATTTAATGCACATTATTTAATGATTTATAACTTTAAAAAACATTAATTTTAAACGAAATACAGTACAATACATTTTTAAACGTTATCCGTGCTTATCGTTAAAAACCCGGCGCCCTTTTTTCCCAGCGCCCCTTTTTAACGTACGCGTTCTGTGAACCCACCACTGCATACCTGTGCTGTGAACCCACCACTGCATACCTGTTCAGTGAACCCACCACTGCATACCTGTGCTGTGAACCCACCACTGCATACCTGTTCAGTGAACCCACCACTGCATACCTGTGCTGTGAACCCATCACTGCATACCTGTTCTGTGAACCCACCACTGCATACCTGTGCTGTGAACCCACCACTGCATACCTGTTCTGTGAACTCACCACTGCATACCTGTTCTGTGAACCCACCACTGCATACCTGTTCTGTGAACCCATCACTGCATACCTGTTCAGTGAACCCGCCACTGCATACCTGTTCTGTTCAGTGGACCCGCCACTGTATACCTGTTTAGTGAACCCGCCACTGCATACCTGTTGTGTTCAGTGAACCTGCCACTGCATACCTGTTCTGTGAACCCGCCACTGTATACCTGTTCTGTTCAGTGAACCCGCCACTGTATACCTGTTCAGTGAACCCGCCACTGCATACCTGTTGTGTTCAGTGAACCCGCCACTGTATACCTGTACTGTTCAGTGAACCCGCCACTGCATACCTGTTCTGTTCAGTGAACCTGCCACTGTATACCTGTACTGTTCAGTGAACCCGCCACTGCATACCTGTTCTGTGAACCCACCACTGCATACCTGTTCTGTGAACCCACCACTGCATACCTGTTCAGTGAACCCGCCACTGCATACCTGTTCTGTTCAGTGGACCCGCCACTGTATACCTGTTTAGTGAACCCGCCACTGCATACCTGTTGTGTTCAGTGAACCTGCCACTGCATACCTGTTCTGTGAACCCGCCACTGTATACCTGTTCTGTTCAGTGAACCCGCCACTGTAAACCTGTTCATTGAACCCGCCACTGCATACCTGTTGTGTTCAGTGAACCCGCCACTGTATACCTGTACTGTTCAGTGAACCCGCCACTGCATACCTGTTCTGTTCAGTGAACCTGCCACTGTATACCTGTACTGTTCAGTGAACCCGCCACTGCATACCTGTTCTGTGAACCCACCACTGCATACCTGTTCTGTGAACCCACCACTGCATACCTGTTCAGTGAACCTGCCACTGCATACCTATTCTGTTCAGTGGACCCGCCACTGTATACCTGTTTAGTGAACCCGCCACTGCATACCTGTTGTGTTCAGTGAACCTGCCACTGCATACCTGTTCTGTGAACCCGCCACTGTATACCTGTTCTGTTCAGTGAACCCGCCACTGTATACCTGTTTAGTGAACCCGCCACTGCATACCTGTTGTGTTCAGTGAACCCGCCACTGTATACCTGTACTGTTCAGTGAACCCGCCACTGCATACCTGTTCTGTTCAGTGAACCTGCCACTGTATACCTGTACTGTTCAGTGAACCCGCCACTGCATACCTGTTCTGTGAACCCACCACTGCATACCTGTTCAGTGAACCCGCCACTGTATACCTGTACTGTTCAGTGAACCCGCCACTGCATACCTGTTCTGTGAACCCACCACTGCATACCTGTTCAGTGAACCCACCACTGCATACCTGTTGTGTTCAGTGAACCCGCCACTGCATACCTGTTCTGTTCAGTGGACCCGCCACTGTATACCTGTTTAGTGAACCCGCCACTGCATACCTGTTCAGTGAACCCGCCACTGCATACCTGTACTGTTCAGTGAACCCGCCACTGCATACCTGTTCTGTGAACCCACCACTGCATACCTGTTCTGTGAACCCACCACTGCATACCTGTTCAGTGAACCCGCCACTGCATACCTGTTCTGTTCAGTGGACCCGCCACTGTATACCTGTTTAGTGAACCCGCCACTGCATACCTGTTGTGTTCAGTGAACCTGCCACTGCATACCTGTTCTGTGAACCCGCCACTGTATACCTGTTCTGTTCAGTGAACCCGCCACTGTATACCTGTTCAGTGAACCCGCCACTGCATACCTGTTGTGTTCAGTGAACCCGCCACTGTATACCTGTACTGTTCAGTGAACCCGCCACTGCATACCTGTTCTGTTCAGTGAACCTGCCACTGTATACCTGTACTGTTCAGTGAACCCGCCATTGCATACCTGTTCTGTGAACCCACCACTGCATACCTGTTCTGTGAACCCACCACTGCATACCTGTTCAGTGAACCCGCCACTGCATACCTGTTCTGTTCAGTGGACCCGCCACTGTATACCTGTTTAGCAGTGGCGTAGCTAAAGAGCTGTGGGCCCTGATGCAAGTTTTACAATGGGGCCCCCCAAGCACTCTATACATAACAATTGATACGGCGCACCAAAACCTTGCCAATGGCAACTACAGTGTCAGAGGTGCAAGAAGAGGATGGGGAGCACTTTGTTAATGATTACCACTATTCAAAGTATCAATAGAAGTGATTATTATGAGCACAGGACCAATAGAGAGCTAATACTGTAGTTGAGGGAGGGCCCTTTGGGGCCCCTCTGGCCCAAGGGCCCCGATGCGGTCGCAACCTCTGCAACCCCTATTGCTACGCCCCTGCTGTTTAGTGAACCCGCCACTGCATACCTGTTCTGTTCAGTGAACCCGCCACTGTATACCTGTTCAGTGAACCCGCCACTGCATACCTGTTGTGTTCTGTGAACCCGCCACTGTATACCTGTTCTGTTCAGTGAACCCGCCACTGTATACCTGTTCAGTGAACCCGCCACTGCATACCTGTTGTGTTCAGTGAACCCGCCACTGTATACCTGTACTGTTCAGTGAACCCGCCACTGCATACCTGTTCTGTTCAGTGAACCTGCCACTCTATACCTGTACTGTTCAGTGAACCCGCCACTGCATACCTGTTCTGCGAACCCACCACTGCATACCTGTTCAGTGAACCCACCACTGCATACCTGTTGTGTTCAGTGAACCTGCCACTGCATACCTGTTCTGTTCAGTGGACCCGCCACTGTATACCTGTTTAGTGAACCCGCCACTGCATACCTGTTCAGTGAACCCGCCACTGCATACCTGTTGTGTTCAGTGAACCCGCCACTGTATACCTGTACTGTTCAGTGAACCCGCCACTGCATACCTGTTCAGTGAACCCGCCACTGTATACCTGTACTGTTCAGTGAACCCGCCACTGCATACCTGTTCTGTGAACCCACCACTGCATACCTGTTCAGTGAACCCACCACTGCATACCTGTTGTGTTCAGTGAACCCGCCACTGCATACCTGTTCTGTTCAGTGGACCCGCCACTGTATACCTGTTTAGTGAACCCGCCACTGCATACCTGTTCAGTGAACCCGCCACTGCATACCTGTTGTGTTCAGTGAACCCGCCACTGTATACCTGTACTGTTCAGTGAACCCGCCACTGCATACCTGTTCAGTGAACCCGCCACTGTATACCTGTACTGTTCAGTGAACCTGCCACTGCATACCTGTTCAGTGAACCCGCCACTGTATACCTGTACTGTTCAGTGAACCCGCCACTGCATACCTGTTCTGTTCAGTGAACCTGCCACTGTATACCTGTACTGTTCAGTGAACCCGCCACTGCATACCTGTTCTGTGAACCCACCACTGCATACCTGTTCAGTGAACCCACCACTGCATACCTGTTGTGTTCAGTGAACCCGCCACTGCATACCTGTTCTGTTCAGTGGACCCGCCACTGCATACCTGTTCAGTGAACCCGCCACTGTATACCTGTACTGTTCAGTGAACCCGCCACTGCATACCTGTTCTGTTCAGTGAACCTGCCACTGTATACCTGTACTGTTCAGTGAACCCGCCACTGCATACCTGTTCAGTGAACCCGCCACTGTATACCTGTACTGTTCAGTGAACCCGCCACTGTATACCTGTTCTGTTCAGTGAACCCGCCACTGTATACCTGTTCAGTGAACCCGCCACTGCATACCTGTTGTGTTCAGTGAACCCGCCACTGTATACCTGTACTGTTCATTGAACCTGCCACTGCATACCTGTTCTGTTCAGTGAACCCACCGCATCAGTGCGCATACCTGTGCAGTTAAGTGAACCCACCTACCTACGTGAGTGCACGCAGTGTGATATACCACTCCGTGCATACCCGATATGGACAAAACAGGTAGTGCCAGAGCCAGAGGAAGGCCACCCGGCAGGTCTGCGCGAGGTCGTGTAAATGTAATTTCGTGTGGACCTGGCCCACAGTACAGTGCTCGGAAGAAGGCACGTCCCATCACCTCCCAAGATTGTCAGGACGTGGTTGAGTATTTAGCGACACAGAACACCTCATCTTGCTCAGCCACCAGCGCTACTACTAGCACCACTTCCGCTGCATTTGACACTTCGCAAGAATTATTTAGTGGTGGTGAAATTACTGATGCACAGCCATTGTTGTTACAGCCAGATGAATTTTCACCAGCTCATATGTCTGCGTTACGCGGCAACACTATGGATGTAACGTGTAAGGAGGATGAAGGACCTACTGATGGTGCATGTTTGGATTTTTCTGAGTCAAGCGAAGCTGGGCAGGATGATTACGATGATGACGATGATAGGGATCCTCTGTATGTTCCCAATAGAGGAGATGAAGAGGGGGACAGTTCAGAGGGGGAGTCAGAGAGTAGTAGGAGGAGAGAAGTTGCTGAAAGAAGCTGGGGCAGCTCTTCGTCAGAAACAGCTGGTGGCAGAGTCCGGCACCATGTATCGCCACCTATGTACAGCCAGCCAACTTGCCCTTCAGCATCAGCTGCTGAGGTCCCTATAGTGCCCACATCCCAGGGTGGCTCAGCGGTGTGGAAATTTTTTAATGTGTGTGCCTCAGATCGGACCAAAGCCATCTGTTCACTCTGCCAACAAAAATTGAGCCGTGGAAAGGCCAACACTCACGTAGGGACAAGTGCCTTACGAAGGCTCCTGGAGAAAAGGCACAAACAGCAATGGGATGGCCACCTGAGCAAAAGCAGCAGCAGCACACAAAAGCAAAGCCACCCTCCTTCTCCTCTTCCTCCTCCATCAGGTGCATTATCTGCTTCTGCCGCTTTCTCCCTTCCACCTTCACAGGCACCCTCCTCCACTCCGCCTCTGCCCTTGAGCGCTTCCTGCTCCTCTGCCCACAGCAGCAGTCAGGTGTCCGTGAAGGAAATGTTTGAGCGGAAGAAGCCAATTTCGGCCTGTCACCCCCTTGCCCGGCGTCTGACAGCTGGCGTGGCGGAACTGTTAGCTCGGCAGCTGTTACCATACCGGCTGGTGGACTCTGAGGCCTTCCGTAAATTTGTGGCAATCGGAACACCGCAGTGGAAGATGCCAGGCCGCACTTATTTTTCGAGAAAGGCCATACCCCAACTGCACCGTGAAGTTGAGAGGCAAGTGGTGTCATCTCTTGCGAAGAGCGTTGGGTCAAGGGTACACCTGACCACGGATGCCTGGTCTGCCAAGCACGGGCAGGGCCGCTACATTACATACACAGCCCATTGGGTGAACCTGGTGGTGAACGATGGCAAGCAGGGCGCAGCGGACCAAATTGTGACACCTCCACGGCTTGCAGGCAGGCCTCCTGCCACCTCCTCTCCTCCTGCTACATGCTCTTCGCTGTCCTCCTCCTCCTTGGCTGAGTGGCAGTTCTCCTCTCCAGCTACACAGCCCCAGCTCCGCAGGGCCTATGCTGCATGCCAGGTAAGACGGTGTCACGCCATCTTAGACATGTCTTGTCTCAAAGCGGAGAGTCACACTGGAGCAGCTCTCCTGGCTGCTCTTAAGAAACAGGTGGATGAGTGGCTGACCCCACACCACCTGGAGATAGGCAACGTGGTGTGCGACAACGGCAGCAATCTGCTTTCCGCTTTGCATATGGGGAAGCTGACACACATACCCTGCATGGCACATGTCATGAATCTAGTGGTTCGAAGATTTGTGGCAAAGTACCCTGGCTTAGCGGGTGTCCATAAGCAGGCCAGGAAGTTCTGTGGGCATTTGAGGCGGTCTTACACAGCCATGGCACGCTTTGCGGAAATTCAGCTCAAAAACAACATGCCGGTGAGACGCTTCATTTGCGATAGCCCGACTCGCTGGAACTCGACCCTGCTCATGTTCTCCCGCCTGCTAGAACAGAAGAAAGCCGTCACCCACTACCTCTACAACTACAGTAGAATGAAACAGTCTGGGAAGATGGGGATGTTCTGGCCCGACAACTGGACACTGATGAAAAATGCATGCAGGCTCATGCGGCGGTTTGAGGAGGTGACCAACCTGGTGAGCCGCAGTGAGGGCACCATCAGCGACTTAATTCCCTACGCTTACTTCTTGGAGCGTGCTGTGCGTAGAGTGGCGGATGAAGCTGTAAATGAGCGTGACCAGGAACCGTTACGGCAGGAACAGGCATGGGACCAATTTTCATCAGACCCAGCTGTTTCCTCAACACCTGCGGCAGCACAGAGGGGGGAGGAGGAGGAAGAAGAGAAGTTGTGTGCAGAAGACGAGTCAGACTCAGAGGATGATGAGCAAGGTGTTTCTTTGGGGGAGGAGGAGGAGGAGGGAACAGCGGCAGGAGAACAACCGCAGCAGGCGTCGCAGGGGGCTTGTGCTGCTCAACCTTCCCGTGGTATTGTTCGTGGCTGGGGGGAGGAGGTTGACTTACCTGACGTCACTGAGGAAGAGCAAGAGGAGATGGAGGGTACTGGATCCGACTTTGTGCAGATGTCGTCTTTTATGCTGTCCTGCCTGTTGAGGGACCCCCGTATAAAAAACCTCAAGGGGAATGAGCTGTACTGGGTGGCCACACTACTAGACCCTCGGTACAGGCACAAAGTGGCGGACCTGTTACCAACTCACCGGAAGGTGGAAAGGATGCAGCACATGCAGAACCAGCTGTCAACTATGCTTTACAATGCCTTTAAGGGTGATGTGACAGCACAACGCCAGCAAGGTACCACTGCCACTAATCCTCCTCCTGTGTCCACGCAGTCAAAGACAGGACGCTCCAGTGATCTCATGGTGATGTCGGACATGCGGACGTTCTTTAGTCCAACGCCTCGCCGTAGCCCTTCCGGATCCACCCTCCACCAACGCCTGGAACGGCAGGTAGCCGACTACCTGGCCTTAAGTGTGGATGTAGACACTGCTGTGAACAGCGATGAGGAACCCTTGAGCTACTGGGTGCGCAGGCTTGACCTGTGGCCAGAGCTGTCCCAATTTGCCATCCAACTTCTCTCCTGCCCTGCCGCAAGCGTCCTGTCAGAAAGGACCTTCAGCGCAGCTGGAGGCATTGTCACAGAGAAGAGAAGTCGTCTAAGTCACAAAAGTGTTAAGTACCTCACCTTTATCAAAATGAATGAGGCATGGATCCCGGAGGGCTGCTGCCCGCCCCAAGACTAATTCATTCCCCGCACACACAGCATCTCTGCCTGCACGCCGTGTGACTGGCTGCCTGGGCTGCCCCAAGAAGACTAAGTCGCTCCCAGTCCCTCCACACAGCATGTCTGCCTGCAGGCCGCTTGACTACCTTCTCCACCACCACCAACAGGGTCCGGGACTCCAGGCGGATTGCTGAATTTTTTAGGCCACTGCTGGCCGCTGTAATAATTTTTCTGGTGCGTGTACATGAGTGACTGCCTAATTTTTCTGGCTGCACTGCGGGCAGCTGCAACAACAAAAGAAAAGGCATGTACATGCGCCCATTCCCCTTCGTAATCATTACCTTGCCGTGGTGAAGGGGCTTGCGTATCACAATGAAGCAATGACCGGCGCATAGATGAGTGTCTCGGGGGGCACACAAAAGATAATAAGGTCGTTGCTTCATTGTGGTCAGACCAAATTTGATCAGCTGGACAGTCACTGTTCTGTCATTCAGCTACATCAGCCAGGCGACCATATGGGCTGTAAAGCCACCAAAACCTGCACTCTCGCCATGGTGCGCACCAGTCCAGCACGGCCGTCACTACACAAACAGCTGTTTGCGGTGCATTACACGGTGAGTTTGGTGTGTCAGTGTGAAGCAGTACCTTAATTACACTACCTGATTGATGTATACACATGCAAGATGTTTTAAAGCACTTTAGGCCTGTCATTTAGCATTCAATGTGATTTCTGCCCTTAAAACGCTGCTTTGCGTCAAATCCAGATTTTTCCCGGGGACTTTTGGCGTGTATCCCACTCCGCCATGCCCCCCTCCCGGTGTTAGACCCCTTGAAACATCTTTTCCATCACTTTTGTGGCCAGCATAATTATTTTTTTTTTCAAAGTTCGCATTCCCATTGAAGTCTATTGCGGTTCGCGAACTTTAACGCGAACCGAACCTTCCGCGGAAGTTCGCGAACCCGGTTCGCAAACCTAAAATCGGAGGTTCGGCCCAACTCTATTAACAATATGTCTGTTCCCATAAAGCAGGAAGACACAGTGCAGATTTATTGCAGGATTTGTATCTGCTGCAACAAAGAAATGTTTTTCTTTACAGGTTATTATGATGTTGCAGAGAGGAAGTTTTGAGTTAGGGTCCGTTTTAAAAATAAGCTGGATTTTTTTCTTTGTATGGATTGAAGCTGACAGCTTTTCCACTAGCTATTAGATAATGGTAATCCATGTTTTACCCTATCCAATTTACAACCTACAGGAAAATCTTCTTATAAGCATGAACATCTTCCCCACTTTCTAGAGATTATCGTCTTCCTCATTATTGTTCTTTTAGGAAATAATCCTTGCTGCTCACTTGGATATCTATTTTTAGTAAATCGTTCCCATCCATTGCTTGTTGGGATGTTTTGTGGCACGGGTGATGTTTAGATAGGTTTCCTTTTCCTAATATATTTTAAATAAACATCCTTTGCATCCGACAAAGATGATCCGCAGGAAGCTAATAGGCGAGTTCTCAAGACCTTCAGAACAATTGTATCAGCATCAGAGATGAATGTAATGTTTATTTATATATTTTTGATGGTAAGATAACAGCACCCTTACTATCTATGCTCCAATATTATCTGCATTTTTAAATGCCTAGTGCGTTCTCTTGACCCGGGTCTCTTCAGCTGTGTACTGACATAGGGATTGATTCACAAAGGTTACTTATTTTTCACCTTAAAGGGATACTGTAGGGGGGTCGGGGGAAAATGAGTTGAACTTACCCGGGACTTCTAATGGTCCCCCGCAGACATCCTGTGTTGGCGCAGCCACTCCCCAATGCTCCGGCCCCGCCTCCAGTTCACTTCTGGAATTTCTGACTTTAAAGTCAGAAAACCACTGCACCTGCGTTGCCGTGTCCTCGCTCCCGCTGATGTCACCAGGAGTGTACTGCGCAGACACAGACCATACTGGGCCTGCGCTGTGCGCTCTTGATGACATCAGCGGGATCGAGGACACGGCAACGCAAGCGCAGTGGTTTTCTGACTTTAAAGTCAGAAATTCCAGAAGTGAACCGGAGGCGGGGCCGGAGCATTGGGGAGTGGCTGCGCCAACACAGGATGTCTGTGGGGGACTATTAGAAGCCCCGGGTAAGTTCAGCTCATTTTCCCCCTGACCCCCCTACAATATCCCTTTAACTGCAAGGCGTGCTAATGCATGAGACATACAAATAAGGAGAGGTAATTCATGAGATAAATAGATAAGTACAGAGAGATAAACCATGAGTTATGTCAAATAAGGAGGGCTAAACCATGAGCTAATCCATGAGTTAAAGAGAACCTGAGGCGGGTATTTTAAATCTTAAGAGACCACAGAGGCTTGTATTTACCTGCAGCCTGTCAATTAGTCAGCACTCCCGCGCCTCTGTCCCCGCCGCTGCTCGCCGCCCTCTGTGAGCTTCCTCCAATCGGACGCTAGGCTGCAACCCAGAAAGTACCTCCCAGGTCTCGGCTTAGCTTCTGATTGGACGAAGCTCATGGAGGCGGACAGAGAAGGGGGAATGCTGACTGAATGGCAGGCTGCAGGTAAATACAAGGCTAGCGACAAGCAGATTGTCTCTAGCATGGTACTTTTTACAGGGGGGTACAGCAGACCCCAGGGGGGAGTAGAGGCGGCAATAGGAATATCCACTGCGGCACTGTGGCTGCTCTGGGGAAGGGTGATGAGGAGTTTAGTAGCTGCACACATAGGAAAGTAGGGGGTTAAGGAGGAGTGCACAACTGCACACCATTCAACATATTTTTTTCATTTGATTACCCCACACAGACGCACACAGGTGGGGAGGAGGCCTGCCGAAATTTTCGGGGGGGGGGGGGGGGGGGGGCAGCCTAATTAAGTTATGTCCCTGCATCTAACCACCAAAGGTGATTGGGAACTTCTGCTACCCTGGCAACATCACTGATCCATAATGTATCCCGGCTATGGATCAGGAGAGTGATATCATGTAACCTCAAGTTCAAGGTCACAAAAAGTATTTATTGATAGTGTAGCTATAATACCTATCCATTTGTAAACTGGCCTTCCAAAATAGCGTATTACCTATGTGCGGAGGTCCTCTTTGAAGTGGTAGGAAACTCAGCATTTCCTCTTTGTTCTAATAGATTTTTTACAATATAAAATCTACTACCACAAAAAACTGAAGCAGAACAGCAGTCAAACAGTTAATCACAGCACTTTGTTCTTCAATGGAAAGCTCCTTGCTTCAGTGGAAAGCTTCTGGCCGCATCCAAAGAGGTGAGAACATAATTTTTTGTTTACATTCCTTCGTCAGATACATTTAGTAAACATTAGCAAACTCCTGAAACTGAGCTGTACTGAGCTGAGAAGCAGAAAGAGCTCAGAAGGGATCGATAGATAGATGTCAATATATAAATACAGCAGCTATGCAATAAAAATGCAATGGCAGCTGTCAGAGCAGATAAACTGTACTTTGGGAATTTGTAATTTGTAAACAGACAATATTACTTGTGCACAAAAGCAAATATGGAAACTGTATGGTTAATACAAAAATAGGAAAACACATTTTTATTGATGTTATGTCAGAGTTTTATCCCACTTTAAATGCCCAACTATTGAATCCACATTTTACTAAACTTACTAGAAAATAGTCCTATCGCTGTTCAGCATAACATCAATTAAGTAATACATGCTTAATGTTATTAAACCACATTCTTCATAAAGTGAGTCAGTGTCAGCGGAGTAATTCCAGGATAAACGTATATGTTTCCTACAGCGTTTATTAAAAAGGACAGCAGAAATAAATGTCATTTTACTGTGGTTAATGGGCTGCATTTGTATCATGTAACATATGGCAGATTGGTTCATAGCAGTCATTCTTTCCTTCTCCCAATGAGGCAGTTATTCTTAATTGAGTTACTTCAGAGGAATGACATAGGGGCCAAGGTCCAGAATGTACTTTCAGCTTATCTTCCAGAGGCCACGGGATCAGAATCCAGCTGTTCTGCTGAACACGCCTCGCCTTAAGTGTGCCTCAAGCAGTGTTCAAAAAACAGATAGGAATATATCATTCATTATAAATGTTGCTCCAAAACAGGAAAACAGGAAGTGATGAAAAAAAGGAAGTCAAAACCTTCTAAATCACATGACCAAACTGATCACCTTTTCCCCAAAAGTCCTCCCACAAACAAGTAGTGGAGCTGGAGCAATGAGCAATTCAGTAGATTTGAATACCTGTCTGTCTCCAATGCATACTCTGCAGCATGACCATGCTACAAATGCTCTCTCTGAATGGGGAGCTAGGGTAACATATTTTAGATTTGGCCTATCAGGGGTCACCACATTTGGCCTATTTTTTTAGGTCTAATGTAAGGCGGATGGGCCTATCCATGGATGAGATTATCTGCGATAATATGCAGTACCCAAGTTAGGCATAGGCTTCAGTTAGGTTTGGCAGCTTGGGGGGAGGGGGGGTTAGGTTTAGGCACAGAGGTGGTTAGGGTTAGGCAGCAGAAACAGGTGGTTAGGGTTATGCATCAGTAGGGGAGGTGGTTAGGGCTAGGCATTGGTAAAGGGAGGGCTCTGTATGAGAATAAGGTGAGGTTTAGTTGTAAAAATGGTATCATTCATCAGTATCAGAATTTGCACTGCAAATAGTGACATTAGAGACCAGGGTTCAATTCCTAGCTATGGTCACTACCTATTTAGTAAAGAGTTCACGTCAAGACTCCCTAACAGTGCAGGGTGGCCTCTTGAGCGCATCCCAGTGGCTGCAGCTCTTAAGCGCTTTGAGTCCGACAGGAGAAAAGCGCAATACAAATATTTGGATTATTATTATAAACTAGACCTTAGTCCCTTTACAATAACGGGCACTAGACCTTGGCCGCTACGCCCCTCACAACCCCCCCCCCGCCTCCGCCAACGTCGACTCAACATCGCCCACACGGTCAGCGTGCATGCGCGTACATGGCTGCTACACATACACGGCCACAAAACCCAAAGGCCGTGACGCACACACATACCATCCTGCTGTGTTGTCTAAAGTCCACCAACTGACAGCGCATGCACGCTGGCCTGAACGTACGGACAGAGGGACACAGGAGGATACAGGAATACAGGCAGATTATTATATAGGATAGTAGAATATCGGTAAGTTTACCAGTATTCTACTAGCGGCTGTTTTAGGTGCCCACATTTCTGGGTGCTCTTTTTGCATATATGCACTGAAAATTCCTCTGTAAAGGATACCCAAGGTGACGTGTGGCGTGATGAGATAGACATGTGTATGTACAGTGCCTAGCACATAAATAATTATGTTGTGTTCCTTTTTTCTTTCTCTGCCTGAAATAGTTAAATATCAGGTATGTAAAGGTAGCCATACACTGGCTCGATTCCCGGCCGTTTCGACAGCAGATTCGATCCTGGGATCGAATCTGCTGCCAATCGTTCGCGGTAAACGCAGCCGCCGATCCGATTCCCTCCCGGAATCGGATCGGTCCGTCGATCGCGCCGTGCGGGAAATTACCCTCGATCGCCCGCGGGTAAAGTGCGCGTCGCCTGCGGCGGCCGATCCGATCAGGTATACATTACCTGAGGCTGGCTCCCGGGCGTCTTCTCCGTGCTGCACGGCTCTGTTCCGGCTCCATCCATCCCGGCGCTTCCTGTGTCACTGCAGTGACCAGGAAGTTCTAATAGAGGGCCCTCTATTTGAACTTCCTGGTCACGGAGTAACACAGGAAGCGCCGTAATGGATCCGGAACAGAGCCGTGCAATGCGGAGAAGAGGACCCGGAGCCAGCATCAGGTAATGTATACGGGGGGGACAGGCGGCAGGAGCAGCTCAGCAGATGGTGAATCGGTTTCAGGCTGAAATCGATTCACAATCTGTTTGCAGTAAAGGCAGCCATACGATCCCTCTCTGATCAGATTCGATCAGATAGGGATCTGTCAGCTGGTCGATCTAATGGCACATCGACCAGTGTATGGCTACCTTAAGTGTCTGACTCAGTCCTGACAGGAAGTGACTACAGTGTGACCCTCACTGATAAGAAATTCCCCTTTTTAGCTCTTTCTTTCTCTTAGAAGCCATTTTCTGCTAGTAAAGTGTTTTATAGTTGGATTTTCTTATCAGCGAGGTCACACTGTCAGGACTGAGTCAGCCACTTACATACCTGATATTTAACTCTTTGAGGCAGGGAAAGAAAAAAAGAAACACTGCATAGTTATTTGTGTGCTTGATACTGTACATACCCATGTCTATCTCATCATGTCACATGTCACTTCGGGTATTCTTTAATTTTTCAGCAATTTTTTCTGTGCATACAGTATGTGTATGTTTGTTTGTGTGCATGTTAATCTATTTATATATTTGAGTGTGTATATGTGCGTGTGTGTGTGTCTGCCATTCTCTTCGATTCTCCATAGGAAGGCTCCAGTTACGGCACCACCAACAGCGACCCTGGATCTGACATCAGCAGTCGTATCCTCCCGTCACACTTGACCTTATAAGCGACAATTGTCAGAACAGGATACGCATTATTTTTGTAGCTCGGCAATCAAAGTCTTGTTCTGCCTATAAAAGGCATTTAATTCGCAGAGGTTAACAGCTCAATTGACGTCTCTTCGAGAAAGTAGTTTCCTTCCTGCCGGGTTGGGAAAGGAAAGATGTAATTATAGGCTTGCCCATAAATTAAATTTTAGGAAGGGAAAAGTCTAATTAAACACAAAAGTGACAAAATAGAAATCGCTTACAATAAAAGAGTTGATGGGAAATGCAGTTTAGGAGTTTCTGGAATAAAAGAGGGGGAAGAAAAAAAAAAACAGCAATAACAAAAAAAGTTGCAATTGTCATCAGTATTTTGGCACACATGAAAGCAATGGGAAAATGAGGTCCTGGTCTGCAGTTACCAGATAAGTTAAATTGCAGGGAGTTGTCTCTAATGAGTAATTTATAATTTAAGAGGAAAAATTGAAACACTGAATGCTAATGATCTCGGAAACAATTAATAAATCATTGCTGGGCTTAGCACTTTTTATCTGCTCTTTCCTATCATCAGCAGTATAGGATGTTCCTTTTCTTCCTCTACCATGCTGGGTTTTTGGCAACGGTGATTCCTTCTCAGGATAAACAGTCAACAGCAGTTCAGGCATAAAACTGCATTTAGTAGACCTTATTCTAAGCTTAAAGAGAACCTGTACTGAGTAAAATTACTTAAAATAAACACATGAGGTAACTTCAAATGAACATTGAATGCCATCAGTTCCTCTCAGAAGCTTACCATTTTCTTCTTACAGTGATCCCTTACAGTTCTGACAACATTTTGTCAGAATTGAAATATATCAGTTGCTGTCAGTTATATATCAGTTGCTGTCAGTTACAGCTGAGAGGAGAACTGATGTGTCCATGTTTCCCTATGGCTCAAGTGGGCGATGTTACAGTTTAACACAGGGGCGTAGCAATAGGCCCTGCAGCGCCTGCGCCCGCGGGGGGGCCCGGCCCCCCCCTGGGGCACGCTCGGGGCCGTTTTTTGGGGGCTGGAGGGGTGGCAGCATGAGGGGAAAGCCTTGCCCACAGTCGGCGGGGAGAGGGGAAGTTCCCCCCTCTCCCTCACCTTGGGGCTCTCCCCTCTGCGCTCCCCTCCAGCTAGTGAATGTGTGTGGGCAGCGGGCAGCGGCGGCGGGATACATACCTTCTTCCTTGCGTTCCATCGCCGCCTTCTCGCTCTAGCGGCTGACGTCACTTCCGGAAGCGGAAGTGACGTCAGCCGCTAGAGCGAGAAGGCGGCGATGGAACGCAAGGAAGAAGGTATGTATCCCGCTGCTGCCCGCTGCCCGCTGCCCACACACATTGAAATTCTGCAGGGGGATTTTCAGGTGTCTGCTGCCCACATTACGATTTTCAGGTGTCTGCTGCCCACATTACGATTTTCTGGTCACTGCTGCCCACATTGCGATTTTCTGGTCACTGCTGCCCACATTGCGATTTTCAGGTGTCTGCTGCCCACATTGCGATTTTCAGGTGTCTGCTGCCCACATTACGATTTTCAGGTGTCTGCTGCCCACATTACGATTTTCTGGTCACTGCTGCCCACATTGCGATTTTCTGGTCACTGCTGCCCACATTGCGATTTTCAGGTGTCTGCTGCCCACATTACGATTTTCTGGTCACTGCTGCCCACATTGCGATTTTCTGGTCACTGCTGCCCACATTACGATTTTCAGGTGTCTGCTGCCCACATTGCGATTTTCAGGTGCCTGCTGCCCACATTACGATTTTCAGGTGTCTGCTGCCCACATTACGATTTTCTGGTGACTGCTGCCCACATTACGATTTTCAGGTGCCTGCTGCCCACATTACGATTTTCAGGTGTCTGCTGCCCACATTACGATTTTCTGGTCACTGCTGCCCACATTGCGATTTTCTGGTCACTGCTGCCCACATTGCGATTTTCAGGTGTCTGCTGCCCACATTACGATTTTCTGGTCACTGCTGCCCACATTGCGATTTTCTGGTCACTGCTGCCCACATTACGATTTTCAGGTGTCTGCTGCCCACATTGCGATTTTCAGGTGCCTGCTGCCCACATTACGATTTTCAGGTGTCTGCTGCCCACATTACGATTTTCTGGTGACTGCTGCCCACATTACGATTTTCAGGTGCCTGCTGCCCACATTGCGATTTTCAGGTGTCTGCTGCCCACATTACGATTTTCTGGTCACTGCTGCCCACATTGCGATTTTCTGGTCACTGCTGCCCACATTGCGATTTTCAGGTGTCTGCTGCCCACATTACGATTTTCAGGTGTCTGCTGCCCACATTACGATTTTCAGGTGTCTGCTGCCCACATTGCGATTTTCAGGTGTCTGCTGCCCACATTACGATTTTCAGGTGCCTGCTGCCCACATTACGATTTTCAGGTGTCTGCTGCCCACATTACGATTTTCAGGTGTCTGCTACCCACATTACGATTTTCTGGTGTCTGCTGCCCACATTACGATTTTCAGGTGTCTGCTGCCCACATTGTGATTTTTTGGTGTCTGCTGCCCACATTACGATTTTCTGGTGTATGCTGCCCACATTAGGATTTTCTGGTGACTGCTGCCCACATTGCGATTTTCTGGTGACTGTTGCCCACATTGTGATTTTCTGGTGACTGCTGCCCACATTGCGATTTTCTGGTGACTGCTGCCCACATAAGGATTTTCTGGTGACTGCTGCCCACATTAGGATTTTCTGGTGTGTGCTGCCCACATTATGATATTGTGGTGACTGACTGCTGCCCACATTAGGATTTTCTGGTGACTGCTGCCCACATTACGATATTCTGGTGACTGCTGCCCACATTAGGATTTTCTGGTGACTGATGCCCACATTGCGATTTTCTGGTGACTGCTGCCCACATGGCGATTTTCTGGTGACTGCTGCCCACATTGCGATTTTCTGGTGAACTCTGCCCACATTACGATTTTCTGTCCCACATTACGATATTCTGGTGAACGCTGCCCACATTACGATTGTCTGGTGAATGCTGTCCACGTTACAATTTTCTGGTGACTGCTGCTCACGTTACGATTTTCTGGTGAACTCTGCCCACATTATGATTTTCTGGTGAACTCTGCCCACATTATGATTTTCTGGTGAACGCTGCCCACATTACGATTGTCTGGTGAATGCTGTCCACGTTACAATTTTCTGGTGACTGGTGCCCACATTACGATTTTCTGGTGAACTCTGCCCACATTATGATTTTCTAAAGGCCCACATTACGATTTTCTGGTGAACACTGCCCACATTACGATTTTCTGGCCCACATTACGATTGTCTGGTAAAATGCTGCCCACTTTACAATTAATTTACAGTGAAACGCTGCCCCATTACGATTATTTGGCACCTATGGGGGGGGGGGCCCATCCAAATATTCGCAGGGGGGCCCAGTGATTTCTAGTTACGCCCCTGGTTTAACAGTGTGCTGACCAGGAAGCTGTTATGGGGTAATGACCATTTTCAAAATGGAGGACAGAGAATTCCATTGATCACAGTGGACAAACAGGATGCAGGAGAGGAAAAATAGATTGAGGAGTAGACTACACAGGAGGCATGTATGACTTGTGTATGTTTATTTTGACTTTTAATGTTCAGTTCAGGTTTTCTTTAACCACTTGCCGACCGCCCACAGCCCATGGGCGGCGGCAAAGTGGACGCCTAAAGGACCGCAATACGCCTTCAGGCGGCGCGTCCTTTAGGCATGCCGGGGGAGCGATCGCGTCATTGATGACGCGCGCTTCCCCCGGCAACTGGCTCCGCCCACCCGCCGTAACATCCCGCCGGCCATACGGAAGCGCCGGCGGGATGTTAACCCCGCGATCGCCGCTACAAAGTGTATAATACACTTTGTAATGTATACAAAGTGTATTATACAGGCTGCCTCCTGCCCTGGTGGTCCCAGTGTCCGAGGGACCACCAGGGCAGGCTGCAGCCACCCTAGTCTGCACCCAAACACACTGATCTGCCCCCCCCCCGCCCACTGATCGCCCACAGCACCCCTCAGACCCCCCCTGCCCACCCCCCAGACCCCTGTTTGCACCCAATCACCCCCCTAATAACCCATCAATCACTCCCTGTCACTATCTGTCAACGCTATTTTTTTTTTATCCCCCCCCCTGCCCCCTGCCCCCTCCTGATCACCCCCCCACCCCTCAGATTCTCCCCAGACCCCCCCCCCAGACCCCCCCCCTGTGTACTGTATGCATCTATCTTCCCTGATAACCTGTCAATCACCCGTCAATCACCCATCAATCACCCATCAATCACCCATCAATCACCCCCTGTCACTGCCACCCAACAATCAGCCCCTAACCTGCCCCTTGCGGGCAATCTGATCACCCACCCACACCAATAGATCGCCCGCAGATCCGACATCAGATCACCTCCCAAATCCATTGTTTACATCTATTCTCTCCTCTAAACACCCACTAATTACCCATCAATCACCCATCAATCACCCCCTATCACCACCTGTCACTTTTACCTATCAGATCAGACCCTAATCTGCCCCTTGCGGGCACCCAATCACCCGCCAACACGCTCAGATTGCCCTCTGACCCCCCCTTATCAATTCGCCAGTGCATTAATTACATCTGTTCTTCCCTGTAATAACCCACTGATCACCTGTCAATCACCTGCCAATCACCTATCACCCATCAATCACCCCCTGTCACCCCCTGTCACTGCCACCCATCAATCAGCCCCTAACCTGCCCCTTGCGGGCAATCTGATCACCCACCCACACCATTAGATCGCCCGCAAACCCGCCGTCAGATTACCTCCCAAATGTATTGTTTACATCTGTTATCTTCTCTAAACACCCACTAATTACCCATCAATCACCCATCAATCACCCCCTATCACCACCTGTCACTGTTACCTATCAGATCAGACCCTAAGCTGCCCCTTGCGGGCACCCAATCACCCGCCCACACGCTCAGATTGCCCTCAGACCCCCCCCCTTATCAATTCACCAGTGCATTAATTACATCTGTCCTTCCCTGTAATAACCCACTGATCACCTGTCAATCACCTGCCAATCACCTATCACCCATCAATCACCCCCTGTCACTGCCACCCAACAATCAGCCCCTAACCTGCCCCTTGCGGGCAAACTGATCACCCACCCACACCAATAGATCGCCCGCAGATCCGACATCAGATCACCACCCAAGCGCAGTGTTTCCATCTATTCTCTCCTCTAAACACTCACTAATTACCCATCAATCACCCATCAATCACCCTCTATCACCACCTGTCACTGTTACCCATCAGATCAGACCTTAATCTGCCCCTTGCGGGCACCCAATCACCCGCCTACACGCTCAGATTGCCCTCAGACCCCCCCTTATCAATTCGCCAGGGCATTATTTACATCTGTCCTTCCCTGTAATAACCCACTGATCACCTGTCAATCACCTGTCAATCACCCATCAATCACCCCCTGTCACTGCCACCCATCAATCACCCCTGTCACTGCCACCCATCAATCAGCCCCTAACCTGCCCCTTGCGGGCAAACTGATCACCCACCCACACCAATAGATCGCCCGCAGATCCGACATCAGATCACCACCCAAGCGCAGTTTTTCCATCTATTCTCTCCTCTAAACACCCACTAATTACCCATCAATCACCCCCTATCACCACCTGTCACTGTTACCCATCAGATCAGACCCTAATCTGCCCCTTGCGGGCACCCAATCACCCGCCTACACGCTCAGATTGCCCTCAGACCCCCCCTTATCAATTCGCCAGGGCATTATTTACATCTGTCCTTCCCTGTAATAACCCACTGATCACCTGTCAATCACCTATCAATCACCCATCAATCACCCCCTGTCACTGCCACCCATCAATCACCCGCTGTCACTGCCACCCATCAATCAGCCCCTAACCTGCCCCTTGCGGGCAATCTGATCACCCACCCACACCAATAGATCGCCCGCAGATCCGACGTCCGATCACCTCCCAAGTGCAGTGTTCACATCTGTTCTCTACCCTAAACACCCACTAATTACCCATCAATCACCCCCTGTCACTGCTACCTATCAGATTAGACCCCTATCTGCCCCTAGGGCACTCAATCACCCGCCCACACCCTCAGAATGCCCTCAGACCCCAGCCCTGATCACCTCGCCAGTGCATTGCTTGCATCTATTCCCCCCTCTAATCACACCTTGAGACACCCATCAATCATC
Organism: Hyperolius riggenbachi; assembly: GCF_040937935.1. Taxonomy (NCBI): domain Eukaryota; kingdom Metazoa; phylum Chordata; class Amphibia; order Anura; family Hyperoliidae; genus Hyperolius; species Hyperolius riggenbachi. The sequence continues at coordinate 523,408,195 of NC_090647.1, forward strand.
TCCTGTCACCCCCTAGCACACCTACCCATCAGATCAGGCCCTAATTTGCCCCGTGTGGGCTCCTGATCACTCGGCCAAACCCTCAGATCCCCCTCAGACCCCCTTCCGATCACCTCCCCAGTCCATTGATTGCATCTATTTTCCCCTCTAACCACCCCCTGAGACACCCATCAATCACCTCCTGTCACCCCCCTAGCACTCCTATCCATCAGATCAGGCCCAATACAACCTGTCATCTAAAAGGCCACCCTGCTTATGACCGGTTCCACAAAATTCGCCCCCTCATAGACCACCTGTCATCAAAATTTGCAGATGCTTATACCCCTGAACAGTCATTTTGAGACATTTGGTTTCCAGACTACTCACGGTTTTGGGCCCGTAAAATGCCAGGGCGGTATAGGAACCCCACAAGTGACCCCATTTTAGAAAAAAAGACACCCCAAGGTATTCTGTTAGGTGTATGACGAGTTCATAGAAGATTTTATTTTTTGTCAAAAGTTAGCGGAAATTGATTTTTATTGTGTTTTTTTCACAAAGTGTCATTTTTCACTAACTTGTGACAAAAAATAAAATCTTCTATGAACTCGCCATACTCCTAACGGAATACCTTGGGGTGTCTTCTTTCTAAAATGGGGTCACTTGTGGGGTTCCTATACTGCCCTGGCATTTTAGGGGCCCTAAACCGCGAGGAGTAGTCTAGAAAACAAATGCCTCAAAATGACCCGTGAATAGGACGTTGGGCCCCTTAGCGCACCTAGGCTGCAAAAAAGTGTCACACATGTGGTACCGCCGTACTCAGGAAAAGTAGTATAATGTGTTTTGGGGTGTATTTTTACACATACCCATGCTGGGTGGGAGAAATTTCTATGTAAATGGTCAATTGTGTGTAAAACAAATCAAACAATTGTCATTTACAGAGATATTTCTCCCACTTAGCATGGGTATGTGTAAAAATACACCCCAAAACACATTATACTACTTCTCCTGAGTACGGCGGTACCACATGTGTGGCACTTTTTTACACCCTAAGTACGCTAAGGGGCCCAAAGTCCAATGAGTACCTTTAGGATTTCACAGGTCATTTTGCGACATTTGGTTTCAAGACTACTCCTCACGGTTTAGGGCCCCTAAAATGCCAGGGCAGTATAGTAACCCCACAAATGACCCCATTCTAGAAAGAAGACACCCAAAGGTATTCCGTTAGGAGTATGGTGAGTTCATAGAAGATTTTATTTTTTGTCAAAAGTTAGCGGAAAATTGATTTTTATTGTTTTTTTCACAAAGTGTCATTTTCCACTAACTTGTGACAAAAAATAAAATCTTCTATGAACTCACCATACTCCTAACGGAATACCTTGGGGTGTCTTCTTTCTAAAATGGGGTCATTTGTGGGGTTCCTATACTGAACTGGCATTTTAGGGGCCCTAAACCGTGAGGAGTAGTCTGGAAATCAAATTCCGCAAAATGACCTGTAAAATCCTAAAGGTACTCATTGGACTTTGGGCCCTTTAGCGCAGTTAGGGTGCAAAAAAGTGCCACACATGTGGTATTGCCATACTCGGGAGAAGTAGTACAATGTGTTTTGGGGTGTATTTTTACACATACCCATGCTGGGTGGGAGAAATACCTCTGTAAATGACAATCTTTTGATTTTTTTACACACAATTGTCCATTTACAGAGTTATTTCTCCCACCCAGCATGGGTATGTGTAAAAATACACCCCAAAACACATTGTACTACTTCTCCCGAGTACGGCGATACCACATGTGTGGCACTTTTTTGCACCCTAACTGCGCTAAAGGGCCCAAAGTCCAATGAGTACCTTTAGGATTTCACAGGTCATTTTGCGGAATTTGATTTCCAGACTACTCCTCACGGTTTAGGGCCCCTAAAATGCCAGGGCAGTATAGGAACCCCACAAATGACCCCATTTTAGAAAGAAGACACCTCAAGGTATTCCGTTAGGAGTATGGTGAGTTCATAGAAGATTTTATTTTTTGTCACAAGTTAGTGGAAAATGACACTTTGTGAAAAAAACAATAAAAATCAATTTTCCGCTAACTTTTGACAAAAAATAAAATCTTCTATGAACTCACCATACTCCTAACGGAATACCTTGGGGTGTCTTCTTTCTAAAATGGGGTCATTTGTGGGGTTCCTATACTGCCCTGGCATTTTAGGGGCCCTAAACCGTGAGGAGTAGTCTGGAAATCAAATTCCGCAAAATGACTTGTGAAATCCTAAAGGTACTCATTGGACTTTGGGCCCTTTAGCGCAGTTAGGGTGCAAAAAAGTGCCACACATGTGGTATCGCCGTACTCGGGAGAAGTAGTACAATGTGTTTTGGGGTGTATTTTTACACATACCCATGCTGGGTGGGAGAAATAACTCTGTAAATGGACAATTGTGTGTAAAAAAAATGAAAAAATTGTCATTTACAGAGATATTTCTCCCACCCAGCATGGGTATGTGTAAAAATACACCCCAAAACACATTCTACTACTTCTCTTGAGTACGGCAATACCACATGTGTGGCACTTTTTTGCAGCCTAACTGTGCTAAGGGGCCCAAAGTCCAATGAGCACCTTTAGGCTTTACAGGGGTGCTTACAAATTAGCACCCCCCAAAATGCGAGGACAGTAAACACACCCCACAAATGACCCCATTTTGGAAAGTAGACACTTCAAGGTATTCAGAGAGGGGCATGGTGAGTCCGTGGCAGATTTCATTTTTTTTTGTCGCAAGTTAGAAGAAATGGATTCTTTTTTTTTTTCTTTTTTTTTGTCACAAAGTGTCATTTTCCGCTTACTTGTGACAAAAAATAATATCTTCTATGAACTCACTATGCCTCTCAGTGAATACTTTGGGATGTCTTCTTTCCAAAATGGGGTCATTTGGGGGGTATTTATACTATCCTGGAATTCTAGCCCCTCATGAAACATGACAGGGGGTCAGAAAAGTCATAGATGCTTGAAAATGGCAAAATTCACTTTTTGCACCATAGTTTGTAAACGCTATAACTTTTACCCAAACCAATAAATATACACTGAATGGTTTTTTTTTTATCAAAAACATGTTTGTCCACATTTTTCGCGCTGCATGTATACAGAAATTTTACTTTATTTGAAAATTGTCAGCACAGAAAGTTAAAAAAAATCATTTTTTTGCCAAAATTCATGTCTTTTTTGATGAATATAATAAAAAGTAAAAATCGCAGGAGCAATCAAATAGCACCAAAAGAAAGCTTTATTAGTGACAAGAAAAGGAGCCAAAATTCATTTAGGTGGTAGGTTGTATGAGCGAGCAATAAACCGTGAAAGCTGCAGTGGTCTGAATGGAAAAAAAGTGGCCGGTCCTTAAGGGGTAGAAAGACTGTGGTCCTCAAGTGGTTAAAGAGGAACTGTAACCAAGGATTGAACATCATCCCAATCAGTGGCTGATACCCCCTTTCCCATGAGAAATCTTTACCTTTTTTTCAAATAGATCATCAGAGGGGTCTGCATGGCTGATATTGTAGTGAAACCCCTCCCACAGTGTAATGTCAAGACCATGGTCCTGACAATCTCCTAATCAATGAGCCTTGTTGCATTGCGGGAAATATCAGTTGTTTCCAACTGCCAAGCAACCAGTATCTCCCTCTGTGTATATGCATATCTATTAAAAAACAAAAAACCTTTTAGCCTATCACAATGTTAGTAGGTGTGGTCATAGATCATTGCAGTTGATGCTGTCTAGTTTTTTCTGGTATGCCAGTAGTAAAGATGCTGACGTGCAGCCAGCTCATTGTAAATCAACATGAACAAATTACATTATTTCTTGATCTCTCTTCTATTTTGTTACTTCTCGCTTTGCAATATATTGATTTTTTATTTTTTCTCCTTTTCGTTAAAGTTCCTCTTTAAAGTTAAATTCAATTTTTATTGATTAGAAAGACAATCTCTCACTTCACTATAGATCACAAGGATGTTTTATAAGCATAGCTTATATTTAGCTGGCAAAGTTGTAAACAAAGGTCCTGATTGGCAAGAGCTATAAGCCAATCAGCGCCTTTTTAAAATCTATTAAACAATGAAACAACTTGTTGTTACAATCTGTTTGGCCACTCCTATGCAGAAAAGGGAAATCTTCTATGCGTACATTCCCCTTTCCAATGCGTACATTTGTAAGCATACAACCGCACGAGGAAAAATAGTAACGCATTCGTAGTTCACTACGCAATACACATGTTAAGTACGCATAGTGGGCGTAAGCTACACGTAGCGGTACTTCGTAAGCGTAGTTTTGAAACTTCACCTACGAACTACGATGCGTATATGCGAACTATGATGCGTAAATTCGCACTGGTGTCATTTCTGCTCATCCCTGCTAGGAAAGCACGGGTCTGTTCTGCAAGACCATTGGTTTGCTTCTGTCCGCTCTAGAAACGATCCAGCAGTGGACAAAGTGTGAACAGATCTTATCTGTTCACACTCCACAGATCCATCTGTTAAGGTTCTGAAGTTTGCAGATGACACAACAGTAGTTGGTCTCATACAAAACGGGGATGAGTCTGCATACAGGCATGTGGTGGGACAGCTTTCCTCCTGGTGCAGCAGCAACAACTTGGAACTAAACGCTCTCAAAACCATGGAGATGATAATAGACTTTAGGAGATCTCCCCCCCAGCACCTCCCCTTAACCATAAATGGATCCACAATAACCCAAGTAGAGTCATTCAAGTTTCTTGGGGCCACGATCTCACACAACCTAAAATGGGATAACAACACCGCCACTATTGTCAAGAAAGCGCAACAGAGGATGTACCATCTACGGCAGCTGAAAAAGTTTGGCCTACCTCAAAATTTAATGGTGCAGTTCTACACTGCAATTATTTAATCCACCATAATATCATCTATGACTGTATGGTTCAGCTCCTGCTCAGCATTAGAAAAGGGGAGGCTGCAGCGCATCATCCGAACAGCGGAAAGGATAATTGGCTGTAGCTTACCTTCCCTGCAGGATCTTTACGCTAGCAGGTGCAGAAAGAGAGCAACCAAAATTGCCTCTGACCCCTCTCACCCAGCTCACTCCATCTTCCAGCGCATGCCTTCAGGAGTAAGATTCCGGTCAATCGCTACCAAAACTTCTAGACACAGGAACAGCTTTTTTCCTCAAGCGGTAGCCATACTTAATGCTGAACCACGTTAGAGCTGCCAGGACTTGATAGTAATCAGCACAGAACTGTAAATGAACAATTCTCACCTTGCTTACTGCCACTATACTTATAATGTCCTTGACTTATAATATACACACTGTCTGCCCTTGTTTTGTTTGTGTTTGTTAAGCAGCTGCCAAGGCAAATTCCTTGTAGGTGCAAACTTACTTGGCGAAATAAAATTGATTCTGATTCTGATCTCTTTTTTCAATGCATTTTTTAGTTTTATGTCGTTTTCTATAACTCTTTTCTCCAGAGGTATCAGACACAAAGGCCCTGTATATATGGCTGCTTCCTGAGGATTACGGATTCACTGTATCTGCAGTCTGCAGGGTCTTATTTTTTCCACGTGATGCAATCTGTGACTCCTTCACTGATAAATCAGGTGGGTGACATTCCATTTTCTCAAGGTCTATTGCAAAACAACTATATGTGGCTGACTTACTCTCATGGGTCATATGGTTTCTCTAGACAATTCCTCTCCAGGCTCCCTGCATTGCTATGCAGGCTCAGATCTGCACTCACCTCTGATTGTAATCGGCCTGCGCTATACCGTGTGCTGTGTAATGACTGTGCAGGTAGTATGTATGGATGTCTCCAGCCCAGGGCCAGCGCTACCATAGAGGCAAAGGAGGCAGCTGCCCCAGGGCTTGTAGGGGCCCCCAGTGGCTACATGAGGAAAAAAAATTCAAATCGGCCTTATAGTTTTTGAGAAAATTGATTTTAAAGTTTCAAAGGAAAAAAAATACACATTTAAAAACCTGCCGACTTTAATGGTTAATAGCAAATCCACCTTAAATGCTAGAAACCCTAAATTTGCAGGATATGTTAAGGAGATCATTAGGAATAAGAGGAAAAAACAATTTTTCAAAAAGCCCCAATAGTTTTTGAGAAAATCGATTTTAAAGTTTCAAAGGAAAAAAGTATACTTTTAAATGCGGTAAATGTCACTTTTAGTAGCAAACCTAACGGAAGTGTAATTTTACATGCATCAAACGAAAGCGCAATAAATTTCCTGACGGGGTTTCCAGGGGGTCTATACGCAGCCGCAGCGCTTTGGCCAGGGATCGCTATACAGCCGCAATATGGCTGTATGAAGATCCCTGGCATTTTTTCCTATTTTCCCAATTTTTTTTTTATGTTTAGAGTGTGGGAATTTAAAAAAAAAATTATGTGGGGTCCCCCCTCCTGAAACTTTTTAACCCCTTGTCCCCCATGCAGGCTGGAATAGCCAGAATGTGGAGCTCCGACCGATTGGGACTTCACACCCTGACTATACCAGCTGCAAAAAAGGTCCCCTAATGCCAATTTTTGTTCCGGGGTATATGTTGGGGGGGCCCCCCAGGTTTATTTTGCCCTGGGGCCCCATTGTTGCTTAAACCGGCCCTGCTCCAGCTTCCCAGCATGTGCTCACTGCTAACAGGTCCTAGGCTCTTTTATTGTTATAATGGAAGCTGAGGTTTTTCCAAATCAGTGTATTTAAAGGCACTGTTAACATTTGTAAAGCTAGTGCATGCAGACTTCTGCCACTGATTTGCTTTCAATATATATGAATTTTGACCCCAGTTGATGTTCCAGCTATACTAATGAATGATAAACTGAGGTCAAACGTCAAAGTCGACTTGGGTTGCTGATAATGACCATTTGTGCCGAAAAGCATGTGTACAGCAGCCCATAGGCTTCCAATGGTTGCCCAGCCAGTGATCTGCCAGGAGAATTGGGCAGAACAATAGTTTTTACTTCCCACTCACGCCACTTGCTGCGTATACATTGTTAAAATTCGGGCAACGCATCTGTACAGCTTCAGCCCAGCAATGCCACCCGAAGGATCGAGTTCAGATCACCATCGGGCGACATCCATCTAGCATGTGTACGGTACTTTACTGTTTGAAGTCAAATAATAAACACAAACGTAACATTGCCATAAGTAATCTTTCCACTTCAATCTGCAGCCAGATATAGATTTTCAAACTGACTGTTATCTCAAATTATACTTCTTTCCAAGCATAAAGTCTACCAAAATAGTGGTCATAAGTGGTCTTCCTGGAATGTTATTTTGCGTTGTTTTAGATGTGCAATGTGCAATAAAAAAATAATGCCTTGCTTTCATCTCTACATGTGCACGGTGCAGGCATTGCTATCGTTAATTAATTATATACAACTAACAAAATCAATACCCAAGACTAGGGCCAATTTGTTTGGGAAAGGGAAAGGATGTGGGGCTGATTCAACTAATAACAGTGTGTTTTGGGGAGGAATCTTTAAAGCCAAGCAAACATAGGGAGAACAAACTGAGTGCAGACGGTATCCTGGTCTTGATACAAATCAGGAGCTCTTGTGACTTCCGCTGATCTATAGTCTATGGTCTACCAATGACGCAGCTAGCATGAGTGTTGGTGTTTAAAATCAGGACATTGTTCAGAATTCACCTGAATGCCACACTTCAGCACCATTTAGCACTGAGTCACGGCGCGTTTCACAGGACTCCAATACTTCCACCTTTTGGCTTTGGAAAGAGGAAGCATGGAGTAGTAAAGAGCCCGCATTTCACATAATCTTAGCTTTGCATCGTAGTTCTCAAATTACGATGCAAATTTTTAAATCTCAAATTACAAATGGATTACAGGAAATGCATTGAATTTTCAAATCATCACTACGTATGGTTGTACTTGTGGAAATTTTTGTAAAATTTTGCATAATCGTATTTAGCAGATTATGATTGTCACTAATATGGAGACTCGTGAAACAAGCTTCTGCGGTCAGTTCCTCCACTGGTTGCCAATCTAAAATATATAACAGTTCAAGTTTTCAAGTCTTATAAGTAAAGCTATCTCCAGGCCTGGTCTCTATACATTGATATATTCATTTCAAGATTCAATCCTATGCATCAGTTAGTTCCCACAATCACATGGATTTCTCAAACTCCTCCCTCCCTAGTATATTCAACTATCTCCAACCTTTGTACAATTTGATTATATCAGAATCAGAATCAGAAAAGGTTTTATTCGCCAAGCACGACCCATGACGTGCCCGGAATTGGGGTTGGCACAGAAGATGTAAATACAGCTCAGGAGGGAAGACAAATTGCTTTGACAGATTAAGAACTATAGACTAAGACAGAAGAGACATAATAGTGAAGAAAGTGTTCTTGTGCCTAGCTGTCTTGGTGGATATGACCTAGCCTAATATCTACCTTTCTAATCCAAGCAATTAATTTGACCTAAAAAATCTTAGTTGCTTACCGAGCTATCAGTAGTCCTAATTGAGCTATGCATGAACCCCATAGAGCTATATTTTGCAAACTCCAGTAAACATGTAATCCGCAAGGCTGGTGTGCTACCGCTATTTATGCTGACAAGGTAACATGCATTATGCAGTTAGCACAACCTATATTACCTAGGGAATATGAAATATAAAACCAAGTTTTGCAAGAAGTGACCATACAATTCACTGCAACCTCCGACAGAAAGTGGCAAGTGGAAATGATTGGGGGTTATAGAAAAACAAGGAACTTCCAGCAGCCAAATGCACTGTACATTGAGTGGCTCATTGCAGTTCACCTAGAGATATTAAAGGATTGAATTTCATCCCAATGAGTAGCCAATATACCTTCTTTTCCATGAGAAATCTTAAATTTTTCTCAAATAGATCATCAGGGACGTCTGTGTGTCTGATATTGAGGTGAAACCCCTCCCATGTTATGATGTCAGAGCCATGGCCCCGACAGATTGCTGTCTGTTAACCTTGTTGCATTGTGGGAAATAACAGCTGTTTCCAACTTCCAAGTAAGTATAAGGCTCTGTGGCACATAGGCAATTAACTTTTTTATCCTGAGTTATCTCCTAAGCCTAAGAGATCATTTTCATTGCCTCTTTAAAATAACTTTTCAACATATTACAGACGAAAACGTAACCAAAAGTTGGTGAAAAAGTCTTTTGAGTATTTTCTGGCTTGCTTGTGGTTTAAAAAGCATTCTATGAATAGGAGTGAAAATATCACTTAGGAGAAAACTCAGGAGAAAAGGGGAATTGCAGATGGGCCTGTGTGTTTACAGCATTAATACAAGCAAAGGGGCCTGATTCACAAAGCGGTGCTAACAGTTAGCACGCTGGTGAAAAGCCCTTTATCATGCCTAAACTCTGTTTAGGCATGATAAGTTTAGGTGTGATAAGTTTAGGTGTGATAAGTTTAGGCATGATAAGTTTAGGTGTGATAAGTTTAGGCGTGATAAGTTTAAGCACAAACTGGGTTAGCACCGCAGTGCACAGCTGATCAAAAGTTTTGCGCTAGTAAAGTCTGGTGCACTTCGCATAGACTTTAATGGCGCTGCTTTGCATGCAGGACTTTGTGCGTGATCTAAACTTATCTAAACTTATCATGCCTGCGTGGTGCAATGGTTATCACGCCTACAGTCTCTAACTGGGTTAGCACCGCTTTGTGAATCGAGCCCAAAGTGTAACCAATATACCCACATACCTCCTTCGCCCCGGAGGTCTCCGATCAAGTAAGTGCCTTATATCACTTCCTGTGTAAACAGGAAGTGACATGAACCTCTTAGACATCAGAGACCTCCGGGGCGAAGGAGGTATGTGTTAACCTGCCGCCGCTGCTGCTGCCCACTGTCACTACAGATTGCAGGAGGGGAGCGCTGAGAGGAGAGCCCAAGGTGAGGGAGGGGGGAATGTCCCCCCTCCCCACCGATCTGCGGCCACGCTCTCCTCTTATGCTGCGACCCCTCCTGCCCCCCCAAAATGGCCCTGAGCGGGGGCAGGGGTCGCATCCCCTATTGTTACGCCGGTGCCCAATATGATGAGTTCTACTCTATGCGTGCAAAAATGCTATTTTTTTCTACATCCTCTTGATGAAAACAATGTCAAAAGCCCAAGAGTCAACTAAATGGGAGTAAAAATGAAATTAAAAGCACCTCACCTACCAACTAGCTCCTGACTGAACTCTGGATATAGGCAATCTGCTCAATTACATGCGATGATTGTGCTAGAGAGGGGGTGTGATTCTAGCACAGTCATTGCATATAATTGAGCAGAGAGTTTAGTCAGGAGCTAGTTGGAAGGTGAGGTGTTTTTAGTTTCATTTTACTCCCATTTAGTTGACTCTTTGGACTTTTGACATTGTTCCCAATTCCATTAGAAATCTTTAGAAAGAACTAGCATTTTTGCATGGTTAGGGCCTGAGCCCACAGTTGTGTCTGCTTTGCAGTCACGTCAATGTTACAGATGCTGTAAAGCTGACAGAGGCAGACACAACTGCGTGGGGCCTATAAGTTGGATTCACCGTAACACGTGACACTTTTAAACAGTCAGTGAACTTAAAGATGTACTACAGTGAAAATAATGTAATAAAAAAGTGCTTCATTTTTACAATAATTATGTATAAATTAGTAGACCTAAGCCCGTTTAAAAACGGGCTCTAGGCCTCTCTCTCACCACCACATGTTAGTGCGCATGCACACGCACCCGTCCATGCGCACCCGTTCACCTTGCACATGCCCGCCCGGCTCCCTGGCCACGTCCTCCTGTCCCAGCGGCTGTCCGTGCCACACATGCGCAGTAGCGAAAACACACGGACCCACGGACAGGATGACACAGGGACACTTAACTTTTATTACATAGGATCATTTAGTCAGTGTTTGCCCATCTTTTCTCTCTCTGAATTACATTCTGACATGTATCACATGGTGACATTTTTACTGCTGGCAGGTGATGTCACTGGAGTTGCTTCTGCTTGCTTTTTTGGCAGTTAGAAACAGCTGTAAACAACTATTTCCCACAATGCAATGAGGTTCACACACAGGAAACTGCCAGGACCATGGTCCTCACAGTTCCCTGTGGGAGGGGTTTCACCACAATATCAGCCATGCAGAGCCCCCTGATGATCCGTTTGTGAAAAGGAATAGATTTCTCATGGGAAAGGAGATATCAGCTACTGATTGGAATGAAGTTCAATTCTTGGTCACGGTTTCTCTTTAAGCTCTTGTGCTAACATTGCAAAGCATGACCAAGAGCCCCTGTTACTGTTTTTTCCTGTTGTGTGCTGCAGCCCTTCATATTTACATATTTTTCATGTGGAGATTGGGGTTCTCAATTGCTGCAGGCATACAATGCATAAACTTCCATGAAATGTTCTTTGTGCTGCTCACCCCCTGCAATGTATATATAAAATAAAATAAAAAATACCCTTTAGTCTATTACATTGTTAGTGGATGAGTTCCTTTGTAAGATACCAGACTGAAAAGTCATTTTCAACAACATTAATCTACAAAATGTGAAGTATTTATTTATGTTTGACTGCAGGGGGGAGCTCTCCTGAAAACGGATTTGGCGACAAAAAAAACAAAATAAAAAACACGTGCAAACACTCCTGAGAGCAGAATAGTGGCGGGAAGTTCAATAGATCATCATTTCTCTGTGTCTGAGCTGAATGAATGAGATTTTACGTCACACTGACATGGCTACTATTTAAACTTCAAACCCAGCTTTTCACAAAAAAAAATGAAAAATGAAAATAGCAATCAGGAACTTTTGAAAAGTTCTATTTAGGATTATTGCTGCAGGTACAATTATTTATCTCATAAGTTTCTTTTCACTTGTGGTTTGCTTTAGAGCAGGGGTGGGCAGGAGTTATCTAACCTACTGATTTGATCTTGACAATAACTGCCATCCATCTACAAGTGCCAGAGGAAGAATAATACACTTGATTGATGCTGCGCATAACTTGGCCCACGCGTTGCAGATCAACAATGTGATCTTTACCTGGCTAAAATGAACGAGGCTTGCGGAGTAATATATTCTGATGGATAAATAATTCAATCTTTCCAAGGTTTAATTATTGCATAATGTCATTTTTTACTTTGCAATAAAGCTGATTAATACGCATTAGCCATCGCTAGGGCTTTTAACCGAGGTCTAGTAAAAACAGTAAATTGGACCTCGGAGCCAAGAGCAAGTTTCTAAAAGGGGTTGTTGCAGGTCAGCTGTGCCATTATAACTTGTGTTTTTCCCGACTGTGGGGGTCATTTACTAAAGGAGAGATAACAATATAGCAAACTCTGAGCGTGCGTGCAACCTGCAGGTGAAAGCACCACGCAGAGTGAGGTTACTGGAAAAATGACCAAATATAAACGAAACAGGAAGTCTGTGCCAGTTCCATCAGGTCTGTGCCAGTTCCATCCGGTCTGTGCCAGTTCCATCAGTTCTGCAAAATCCATGATTCTTAATTGTTTAAGCTGAATACTCACCTGAAGACCCAGGAAGATGGATCCCAGCAATGTCCCTCGACGATGAGCGCTCCGATCCATCATCCTGCGGGTGGGTACAGGGTGACGTCATGCGACGGCACATGATGGGCGCGATCAGGATGTCAATCTATCGCAATACTTTAGGGAGTCATTTTAAAGATCTGATGCGCCCTGAAAGTCGTTATCGCCGCTTGTAACCCAAAGTCGAAGGTGTAATCGCTCTTTGTTGGTCATCAGAAAAATCGCCAGAAAAAAATGTGTAATGGACCTTTATGTATTACGAGCATCAATCAGCAGATACTTGCCAGGCCTGGAACCCACTAGAAAGTGCAAAACGCTATCGCAATCGCTAGCTATTTGTGATAGCATTTTGCAAGCGATGTTGGGAGCGATGTCCCTGCTCCTATACAATTCATTAGAATGGAAATGCTCCCCAAATGCTGCATGTCCTGCATATGTGATTTCCTTAATTGCAATCAATCTAGTGGAATCTGTCCCATGCATTTTCATTGGCAGGGCGTTTAGGGAAATTACTAGAGGTTGAAAGCGCTCCCTAAAGGCCTAAAGCAGGGGCGTGACTTTGAATAATGTGGACTCCACATTGAATGGGATCCCCTCCCTAGGTTTACCACCCCTGTAGTGACTCCCCAAAATATGTGTCCTTTATAACTCCCTTCCTCACCCACAATAAATGCAGGTGTCGTCCACCCTCCCATTCCTCCACTTGATAGCAAGGGTAGCCAACATAACTTACCCACATATACCCCCCCCCCTCCATCAGGGGTGAGCATCAGGGGTAAGTGTGACGGGGGAGGGTTCTGAGGGACCCTTTTATTGCTAATAAGAGGGGGAAGAGAAAGAAAAAAATGAAAGTCAGAAAGGCTTTGAACTCATGAACAATACTGAGGTTGTACCTATTTGTGTGTATTATCACTCATTCTACAAATTCTAGTTTATAGTAGCCAATACCCTCTTTCCCACAAGAAAACATTATCTTTTCTCGAATAGTTCATCAAAGTAGTCTGTATGGCTGATGTTGTGGTGAAATCACTCCCACAGTGTGAAGTCAGGGCCGTGTACGCACGCCAGTACAGACGTTCGCAGGCAGCCACGTGTGCTGTCTGTCAAGCTAGCGCCCTGTCTTTTTACACAGGTATAATTGACTAGTATGCAGCAGACTGCAGTAGATCAGGCGGTCGATTCACTAAAGCGTGATAACTCAGTTATCATGTGTAAAGGCTTTGCACGTAGAAACGCGCGTATAAAGTCCTTGCACGTGCTAAGTATCATTATCACGTGCTAACGTGCTAGATATCATTATCACATGCTAAGTATCATTATCACGTGAAGTGACTGCAGATCACATGAATGGAATGTAAACCATGACTTATTACTATAGTAGTAGTAGTGGTAGTAGTAGTAGTAGTAGTAGTAGTAGTAGTAGTATACTACAGTACATAAAGCGACATGCGTTAAACTTTGCCATCGAAAACTATGGCGCTTTGCACGATCAGAAGATAGAGTTTGGTAATGAAATCAGCAATGGTGCTTACATTGTGAGCTAATGTAATACGGCAGTTTAATGCGCGCCACTTTATGTACTGTATACAATAATAATTCATGATCTACATTCCGTTCGCATGATCTGCAGTGACTTCACGTGACAATGATACTTAGCACGTGATAATGATACTTAGCACTTGATAACGATACTTAGCACGTGATAATGATACTTAGCATGTGATAATGATACTTAGCATGTGATTATAATACTTAGCATGTGATAATGATACTTAGCACGTGATAATGATACTTAGCATGTGATACTGATACTTAGCCCATGATATTGATACTTAGCACGTGATAATAATACTTAGCATGTGATAATGATACTTAGCACATGATAATGATACTTAGCCAGTGATAATGATACTTAGCACGTAATAATGATACTTAGCATGTGATAATGATACTCAGAGTCAGCATGTGATAATGATACTTAGCACGTGATAATAATACTTAGCACATGATAATGATACTTAGCCAGTGATAATGATACTTAGCACGTGATAATGATGCTTAGCACATGATATCATGTGTAAATCGGCTTATAATGGTCGTGTTAAGTGTTAGCACGCTTTAGTGAATTGAGCCCCAGGTGTTTCTGACATTGTTGTCAGATCTGACGAAATTAGCTGCAAGCTTTTTTCTGGTGGGGTTCAGGTACTACTGCAGCCAAATGGATGACCAGGGCTGCCAGGCAACTGGTAGTGTTTAACAGGAAATAAGTATGGCAGCCTCCGTATACCTCTCACTTCAGTTATACTTTAAGACAATCTATGAAGAAACATCTCCTTGGATTTTTCTGTAAACTAGAGAAAGAGGAATTGTCACTTGATTATCCCCTGCATGGTACTTAGTATGAGGAAGAGGCCAGGTGTCAGTGGAGGAATTTGCCGAGTGGGTGACGTGGGGAGGAGAGACTTTAACCTGCCGGATGGTGATCACCATTCTCATGTGGAAAATGTCCAGAGGGTGGAGTGTAGCATTCAACCACAGATGGGATAACACGCAGCCTGTAATGCAATAAAGCTTTGCAGCGTATCTCCAAATTACATTAGGTGTGTTGCTGTAAGAAGGGCATGCTGAGAAGAGAAGAAAAACAAATTATTTTGGGAGAAATGTTGAAAATAAAAAACAGCTTGCTCCATCACAGTGCGTGTTTAATGCTGTCTTGTGTCATTGCATGTTACACATGACCAAAAAAACCCACTATGAAAAATGTCCTGTTTACTCATAACTAACTTCCTAAGCAGAAAGCTATTGCAATCCTTGTGTGGAGACATAACACGCTTACTGATGAATGTAACTCCCAATAAGGTTGTGGTGGAGACTGGAGAGCATTCAATTCCTGAACTATGGTGGGATTTTTGACTTCTCTGTGTCGTAACGTATGGTCACCTGACCTTGGCCTTGCAATGATAATATGGCACTCAGGGCCGGATTTACCAAAAGGCACTGTAGGCATGTGCCTACAGGCGCCTGATAATCAGGGCCGGATTTGTACGCTTGACCGACCAAGGCCAGTGTCAGCAGCCGACCCCCTTCAGGTTAGGTAGCCAGATAACCCCTGTAGTATAGGTAGCCTGATGACCCCTTTCAGCTAGTATAAGAAGCCAGATGATCCCCCCCCCCCCCAATATAGCTTGCTGCCCACCAGAGCAGGGACAAGGTCCTCCAGTACCCAAGGCTGAGACACCCAAGTGCGCCCCTCCATCCCTCCCACCCCAGCTGTCACACACTGATTGCTATTAGACTAAGAGGGCCACAGGGCCCACAACCTCCCCAACACCTTAATATCTAGTTATCTGGCTTGCAGTCACTGCTATGTATCCCCTTTTCTTATTTCTTGCTGCTTTATACACAATTAGGAATGACAGCTGAATGAATTGTGCGCCCCCTCCTACACTGCGCCCTGAGGCTGGAGCCTCTCCAGCCTATGCCTCGGCCCGGCCCTGCTGCCCACCCACCCTTGATCCTGTGGTGCCCTAGGCCATAGCCTATGTGGCCTTGCCTTAAATACGGACCTGCTGATAATGGAAAGGCAGCTCACTCCCCTCCCCTAGTGCCCCCCTCCTTCTTTCCCCATACAGAGTCCTGGATGAAGTGTAACTGAGAGGTTACTCACCCAGCTCTCGACATTCCACTGACAAGATCTCCCTTCAGTTCTGGCACCACTTGCTACTTAATACTGAGGGTACCTCTGGCTACCTAATGCATAGTTTGCCTGGTTGTAAAAAGACATCCACCATCATTTTCAACCATAAAATATAGTATGCCACTACGAAGCAGGTAAAAAGTTCATGAGGCGAACCTTTGGGTGCTATTGACTGCAATGTAATTAGCTGCAACCCAGTTAGTACAGTCCTGCAGTGATGAGTTAGGGCCGGTTCACACGGACGGCAGGCGGCGTTATGGCGGCCAGGAAGTCGCGTCGTCCTGTGACGTCCCGTTCGGTGGCGGCGGTACAGAGATCGTCGCGATCGGCGTTTCTCGTCCCCGCAGGGAGACATGAAGCCGCGCCGGCTAGCCGTCCCTGGACGTTGCATGTGGCTTCTAGGGACGGCCGAAACGATGCGTTAAATCGGGATCAGAACGCCGCGTTTATGCAATCTACGGTAATCGACGGTAACCGCGCAATGCTAAACGCTCCTATTCACTTGAATGGGAGAGTTTAGCCGATGGGTCCCGAACGCTTGATGGTAGACGCCGCCAAGCGTCCGTGTGAACCGGCCCTTATAATGGCAATATTCTTTTTGCACGAATTTTCGAAACATAAATAAATAAATAAATAAAATATGACTTTCGAGGGAAATTGCTATTGAAAATCATTTTGTAATAAGTTTGTGATTTTTTTTTGCATTTTTCGCAAACTTTCACTCAAAATGAGAAATTTTCAAATTAGCAATTTTTCATGTTTTTTTTTTCGAATGTATGCATTGGAAAGAAAAATGTGTTCCCTTTGACCATATTCTGAAAATACAGTGTATTTTCGCAAATATTTTATTGAAATCGAAAATAGCTTTTTGCCAGGCAAAAATACACTACCACCCGTACGCACAACTCACATTACTTACATTAAGCTGCGCTGCTTTAACAGCGCAACTTAACCCCTAAACAACTTCTCAACGCCGATTGACGTGAGCAGTACGACAGCCCCAGGACCACTCCATGCCAATTGGCGTGAAGTGCTGGGGGCAGAGATTGCATCGGATCACACGAGGGGATCACGTGCGCATCCCTGCATAAGCCTCCCAGCCGCGATCGCCACTAGGGACTGTTAGAAGTTGAAACTTTAACAATGTACATCTCTGCGATCTAAGGCAGCGCTGTACTGGGGACAGCCAAGTGACAACGCTGTCCCCCTGGGAGGCAGAAAAGTGATCCGCTGTCATAAGGTGAAGCCTATGACAGCCGATCACGCTGATTGGCTGGGTGGGGGAGGGAGGGAGGATCAAAAAATAAATAAAAAATAGGAAAATGTATAAAAAAAAATATGTTTATTAAAAAATAAATAAACAAGGCAGGAGGGATCAGACCCCTCAACAGAAAGCTCTGTTGGTGAGCAGAAAGGGGGGAATCATTTGTGTGCTGAGTTGTACGGCGGCTGCCCTGCAGCGAGCCCTTAAAGATGCAGTGGCCTATTTTGTAAAAAATGGTCTGGTCACTAGGGGGACCGCGGTCCTCAAGGGGTTAAAAAATCAACCCCATTATTCTCTGTAGGACTGCAGGAGCTTTCTGGATCCTCAGAAAATGGCTGGTACAACAAAGACACTTGCAGACATCTTGTGGTGGCAACGGTGGCCATTTATAAATATTCGAAATGCTGTCCATCTGCCTCTGTTTGTCCCAATTTTACATTTTTGCATTTTATCTTTATTTTAATAAAGGCTAATAATTTAACTTTTATTATACCAACCCAACCGCAATCTCAGATCTGCACATGACCTTCTTTTGTCCTCCTCTAGAAGCACCTCCTCGCATTCACGTATAAAAGATTTCTTACGTGCTTCACCTCTGCTCTGGAATCTGTCACTCTCGAACCTTTGACACCTTTAAATGTGCCCTCAAAAATCACTTTTCTGTCAAGCATACTCTGTACCGTAGGCCAGATTCCCTTTGACTTGTGGCCAAGTTGTACTTATACTAGATAACCTAAAACACGCTGCCTCTAGGAATAATTATTGTATACTACCCCACCTCTTGCCCCCCCCCCCCCTCCCCACCCCCTCATTCCTGTAGGTTGTAACCACACAAGGGCAGGGCTTTCTCACCCTTTTGTGTCTTGGAGTTTCTGACACATTTTATTCATATTCATTTTGTTACTGTAATTACCAAACTCAGTATTTTGTAACAACTCTGTATTTCATATATTGGTGTATATCATTGTCTGTATTATTTTTTTTACCTCATGTTTGTTTCTAACTTTGTATAGCACCATGGAATACGTTGGTGCTTTATAGATCAATAATAATTATAATTTGGACCACAGAGGACACAAAAATCTCCGGCCTCAGTAGGTAAGGTGAGTTTCCGCAAACCATGACTATATAATATTTTTCAACCGACTAACTCTCAAAATAAACTCCGGTAAACAAGACATCCCTTGTAGGTCAACAACCTTTTTTTTTACCAGCATGCCGAGTTACTACACATCCTGGGAGTGTTTGAGCTGTGACATCATTCTCCAGCTATTCCGAAAGGTAAACGATGATGTTATAGCTCAGGTTTTGCTGCTTACAACACTTTGTGCTGTTCTGGCAGCTGTTATGGATGAAAGAGAACCTTTATGCGGGACAGGTACTTGACTCAGTTCCTGCACACAAATACATGGCGTCACCATATTGACTTTTATTAATGTCTTGCCGTGACCCAGTGATGGAACACTCCAGTTTATGGAAGAAGTTAGGTGAATGAACTTCAAGGCAAGTTCTTTCTTTTTTATAAACTTTACGCAACATCTGTGCTGGGAAACGTTCTACTCCAGGAGTTTTCTGTTTTTTACCTGCCTTGAGTAATAAACTCTTCATATTTCTGGTTGGTTGCTAAGAGCTTCTGAATAATATCCTAGGTCATTTCTTTTGTTTCTTTGTATCATTTCAAGGAATGTATAGTGACTTTATGTTTATTCCACATTAGTATGATTGAGTTTTCAAAATATTTGAACAGGTTCTTAAAAAGTTTTTTTTTTTCCCCATTGGCTTTTGGGCCTTATGTATGTTTCTCTGATGCTGAGAACAGACCATGAGTTTTTTCGGCAGATAGATGGCTCGATAAATAATTTGCGACGGGTCCTGATTTCGATCATTTTTCTGATCGAAATGAATGGAAATCGATCAGAAAATGGATCAGAAAATTGATTGGCCAGTAAATCTGCCGAAAAAACTCACAGTGTATTCCCAGCATGAGAGACAATAAAAGCAAATCTGAAGTAAAAAGAAATTTGAGTTTAGCAATTGTATCTTTAGAACGCGTGCATGAAATAGAGACCCTATGAAAAAAGGTACGGGATGCAGCCGGATTCCTTATTTTACAATAATAAGTATAAAAATATTGGTTTAAAAACAAATGTATTTTTAAATTATCATTTAGTTTATGTTTAATCGTGTTTACATCTGATATTTAGCAGAAAGTATCAATAAAATGTTACCGTAAAAATACAGGTAAACAGGGACAGTTCTCTCATGAAGCAAGGTGAAACACTTGCATCAGGCGCAGAGATTACAGGGGCGGCATGTTTGTACTGTGTGTTTACACTTTCAGCATGCAGTCAAGAGAGTGAGCAAGGTGAAGAAGTCAATCATTGCGGAAAAGCAGCTTGTTGTGCTGTGTGAGGAGTCTGACAGTGAGTGAGGAGGGGGAGTCAGGAAGTCAGCAGAGCAGCAGTGTTTCATTTGACTTGCACAGAAAAAGGGAAGAGGTGGCACTGTTGTCCTGACTGAATGAAAGACAGCCGACTGGCTGAGGATGAGCAGTTTGTTTGTCAAAGACTCACAGCCAGCCAGTGTGCTATTGAATGAGGCAGAGTAAATTGTTGGGTGCTGTGCAATCATTCCAAATCGGAGAAGGGATGGAAAAAACCCCCGTGCATCCTCATAAGTTTGCCTCAAGCAGCAACTAGTCTAAAACCGGCCCTGCATTTAAAGTATAAATTAAACCGTACAAAACATTAGTTGTAACCTTAATCACATTAAAGTTTGTCTTATTACTACTAAACCTAACCCTACTCTCATACAGAATCCTCCCTCTACCTATCGCTAACCCTTATACCCCTCTCCGGTGGTGCCTAACCCTGAGACTCCCCTGGTGTTTCCTAACACTAACCCTAAGACCCCCCTGGTGGTGCCTAACCCAAAAATCTGAACCCAAAATTAAAAAATCTAAAAAAAAATAAAAAAATGTAAAAATGATTTTAAAAAAGTAAAATTAATTAAAGTAATTATAATTCTAAAAACAAATGTAAAATTGATTAAAAAAAAAGTACAATATCAAAATATTGAAAAGTTAAAAGGATAATTAAAAAAATAATAATAATTGTGATAACAAATTTTGTGATAATAGTTTCCGTTTTAGTATTATAAAAACGATAAATAACAATAGGTGCGAAACAGTTTAACGGGTGCTCAGTTTTGTGGCCAGTAGTTGATATTTAACATTAGAGTCAATGGTGGCGTTCGATTTGTCCTCTCCTCACATGCGCCCGATTTTCCTGCTTCCCTTTAGAACTGATCCTAAAATAGAACTCTCTAAGAGTCCCATATTATTATTTGGGGTTTAAGGGCCCTTTCACACTGTGCAGGTCGCGATGCAATCACTGTACAATCAAGCAAGCATACAGTACAATGTAAGCAGGGGCGTAACTACATTGGACCGGGCCTTCCCACAAAGATCTGTCAACCTCTATCACAGGAAGGGGGAGTGAGAGCTAGGGGGACACGTTCCTGTATGTGCAGAGCCGCAGTGGAGTGGAGTATCACACATTACCGACTCCTGGTGGCAATACAGGACTTCATTTCCTTCAATTCACAAGTACCTTGCAGCCAGCCAATCGATTACAATACTTCGGGAAGAAGTATATCCCCTGCTGCAATATGAAACATGCCTGCATCCAAAAATTAACCTTTATTTGACAAAAAAAAACTTTTTAATTTAAAAACAATTATTTATGAAAATTAAAAATTTAAACATAAATAAAAAAAATAAATGAAAAAGAACAAATAACAAGGTCACTGCTCCTTTCCTTTTAAGAACCGTAGGCAGTTTTATATCACTGATATCAGCCCATGTGCTGGCTTCCAGACATTAAGCTTGTTTTATGTTCAGAGCAATACATTTGAAATGGAAAACAGAAATAGAGAAATAGCTTTTTCATTTTATGCATTTATTTTTTTTCCAAACGACAATAAAGAGCTTGAGTGACACTACAGAAGGCTAGTTGAAAGAACATTAACATTTACTTGAGAAATGGAGGGAAGAACTGTATTTATTTTCAGAACCTTGCAAGTGACAATAATGTGCCCCATTTATTTGCAGTAGATGACCAGGGCTTTACTTTTTTTTTACACAGACCAGCTCTCCCTCTGCATCCATCTCCAAATGTACTTTCTTCTTCTAAAGAAAAACCCTTAATCGCAAGAATATCCTGCTAAGGCCCATGTGATGACCTTTTTGGCTTTCTGTTGATTGTGGAACAATGGTAGGCATTAGTGATGACGAGCAGAAATTAGATCCAATTATGCATCATAATTCACAATTACGCATTGTAATCGTAATGCGAAATTTCAGATAAAACTGGTATTAATTTTGTACGCAATAATTTGTAATTTTGCTTAATATTTCACATTTTTTTGCGTAATTTTCTGCCAACTTAATTGGTTAATAGCAAAGCCCCTATAAATGTTATTGCCATCAAAACTGCTACATGTATTAACCACTTCACAACTGAGGGGTTTTACCCCTTCAGCATCCAAGCAATTTTCACCTTTCAGCTCCTTCCATTCATTTGCCAATAACTTTATCTCTACTTATCAGAATGACATGTGTTAAATGTGTTTTTTTATCACTAATTAGGCTTACTTTGGGTGGTACATTATGCCAAGAATTTTTTTATTATAAATGTTTTTTAATGGAAAAATAAGAAAGAAATTGGAAAAAAATCCTTATTTTTCCATTTTCGGCCATTACAATTTTTAAATAATGCATGCTACCATAATTAAAATCTACGTAATTAATGTGCCCATTTGTACCAGTTATTACACCATTTAAATGATGTCCCTATCACAATGTCTGGTGCCAATATTTTATTAGGAAATAAAGATGCATTTTTTTCAGTTTTGCATCCATCATTAATAAAAAGCCCATAATTTATAAAGTAACAGTATTATACCGTCTTGACATACATATTAAAAAAGTTCAGTCCCTAAGAAAACTATTAATGCATTTTTTATAATTGTAAATGTATTTCATTGTATTTTTTTACAAAAAAAATAAATGTTGGTAATTATTGGGGAGTGTGGGAGGTAAGGGGTTAATTTAAAATGTAAAAACAGGTCTTTGCATTAAAAAAAAGTACTTTTAGATGTAGTTTTACTATTTGGCCACAAGATGGCCTCAGTCTTTTTTTGTTATATGTCCTGTAAGCGAAATATGTATGCTTACAGGAAGTGTACTGAAGATGGGAAACTTTTATTTATTAGAATTATCGTGCAGCTTCTCATAAAAGGCGCCGATAATTGCTACGGGGACTTAGATCAATGATTAGGAATTGCTTTCTCATTCATTGATCTCCTGGCGGGCAGATGGCAACATGAACGAGCGCACAAATAAGCGGGAGCGCTTTCAGCAGTGGTAGCAGCGGGAGTACGTATATTTACTCCCCTGGGCGGTTAGATGAAGTCTGCAGGGGAGTAGATATACTGTACTGGAGCTGTGAAGTGGTTAAGGGGAGTAGTGGGTAGAGATGACCCGATCCTCCGATTTTAGGTTCGCGAACTTCCGCGAATCGCAATAGACTTCAATGGGGAGGCGAACTTTGAAAACTAGAAACACTTATGCTGGCCAGAAAAGTGATGGAAAAGATGTTTCAAGGGGTCTAACACCTGGAGGGGGGTATGGCGGAGTGGAATAGACACCAAAAGTCCCAGGGAAAAATCTGGATTTGACGCAAAGCAGCGTTTTAAGGGCAGAAATCACACTGAATGCTAAATTGGAGGCCTAAAGTGCTTTAAAACATCTTGCATGTGTATACATCAATCAGGGAGTGTAATTAGAGTACTGCTTCACACTGACACACCAAACTCACTGTGTAACGCACCGCAAACAGCTGTTTGTGTAGTGACGGCCATGCTGGACTGGTGCGCACCATGGCGAGATTGCTCTTCCTCAGTGATATCAGGTAATGTCTGACTGCCTTATCAACTTTCGATGGTTCTTTCTTAATACATTTTCTGCTGGCTGTTCAGTACTTGTAACGAGAATCTGTTATGGAGGACAAGTCTGCCATTGTGAGTGACCACGGGTAATGGTCGGGGAATCAAGGTTCCATTCCAGTCCGGAGTGGGAGCCTGAGAACCGGCTACCACCACCACACATCCAAGTAAGGACCCATTTTCTGTATAAGTAATGTACCTGCCCTGACCATGCTTTGCAGACCTGGCATTTGTGGTCAGATGGACACTTGACCCAGTGCAAGACGAACCAAATCGAAAGCATTTGCCAAGAATGTGTTATGGAGGGCAAGTCTGCCATTCATTCAACTGTGTGAAATTTTCAATGGTACTTTCTCAGTAGCATGGTGACCATGGGTAATGGGTAATGGCCGGGGGATCCTGGTTCGATTCCGGTCCAGAGTGGGAGCCTAAGAAACGGCTACCACCACCACACATCAAAGGAAGGCAGCAGGCACACTGTGGGCAAAGGAGTAGGAACGGCTACCACCACACATCCAAGGAAGGCAGCAGGCACGCTGTGGGCAAAGGGGCAGGAACGGCTACCACACATTCAAGGAACGCAGCAGGCATGGCATGCACGTCCCAAGGTAGTGACCAAAAATAACAATACAGGAGGACTTTCGAGGCCCTGCTGTATATGAGATGAATCAACTTTAAATCCTTTAATGAGAATCTGTTATGGAGGGCAAGTCTGCCATCCATTCAAGTGAAAGGCATGCACTGACTGCCAGGTATAATACAATGCGCAGTCAACGATGCAGTGAAAGGTATGCAGTGACTGCAAACAGCTGTTTGTGTAGTGATGGCCATGCTGGACTGGTGTGCACCATGACGAGAGTGCAGGTGACTGAAGGCGGCTCTCCAGCCCATATGGTCGCCGGGCTGAGGTGGCTGAATAACAGAACAGTGACTGTCCAGCTGATCAAATTTGGTCTGTCCACAATGAAGCAGCAACTCCCCCCCCCCCCCTGGACACACTCATATAGCCACCGGTCATTGCTTCATTGTGATATACAAGCCCCATCACCGTGGCAAGGTAATGATCACATAGGGGAATTGGCACATGTACATGCCTTTTGTTTTGTTGTTGCAGTGCAGCCAGAAAAATTAGGCAGGCATGTACATGCACCAGAAAAATTATTATAGTGGCCGCTGCTAGCAGCAGCCTTAAAAATTCAGGTATCCACCTGGAGTCCTGGACCCTGTTGGTGGTGGCGGAGAAGGCAGTCAACGGGCCTGCGGGCAGAGATACTGTGTGGGGAGCGACTTAGTCTTGGGTCAGGCAGTCACACAGCGTGCAGGCAGAGATGCTGTGTGTGGGGACTGACTCAGTCTTCGGGCAGGCCTGAGCGTGCTTTGCAGACCAGGCATCCGTGGTCAGATGGACCCTTGACCCAACGCTGTGTGCTAGAGATGTCATCACTTGCCTTTCAACATCACTGTACAGTTTAGGTATCGCCTTTTTTGAGAAAAATTGCGGCCTGGTATCTTCCACTGCGGTGTGTGGCTCTGCTCTTGTGTGCTGCTTTTCCTCAGGTGGTCATCCCATTGCAGTTTGTGCTTTGTAATCATGTGCCTTCGTAAGGTAGTTGTCCCTACGCGGGTCTTAGTTGTTCCACGGCTCAATTTTCGGTGGCAGAGAGTACAGATGGCATTGCTCTCATCTGAGGTAGACACACACAAAAATTTCCACACCGCTGAGCCCTGGGGTGATGGCACTTTGGTGATGGCGGCCGACTGAGTGTTAAGTGGGGTGCCAAAAACAGAGCAGGAGGAGGAAGATATGTCACGCTTCCGTGCAGAAGCTAAGTGCAGTCACACAGGTGCAGTTAACAGGTATACACGGAGTGGTATATCGCACTGTGTGCACTCACAGAGGTAGGTGGGTGCACTGAACACAACAGGTAGGTATATGCAGTGATGGGTATTACAAATGTGCACCTGTCACACACACGTACCGTGAACAGGTACTGTGACTGGTGGTATTAAATATCACACTGCGTGCGCTCACGTGGGTAGGTGGGTGCACTGTGAACAACAGGTAGGTATACGCAGTGATAGGTATTTCAATGTGCACCTGTCACACGTAGACAGGTACCAGACAGGCACAGTGACACTGCGTGCGCTCACGTAGGTAGGTGGGTGCACTGTGAACAACAGGTAGGTATATGCAGTGATGGGTATTTCAATGTGCACCTGTTAGTGTTGGGCGAACATCTAGATGTTCGGGTTCGGGCCGAACAGGCCGAACATGGCCGCGATGTTCGGGTGTTCGACCCGAACTCCGAACATAATGGAAGTCAATGGGGACCCGAACTTTTGTGCTTTGTAAAGCCTCCTTACATGCTACATACCCCAAATTTACAGGGTATGTGCACCTTGGGAGTGGGTACAAGAGGAAAATTATTTTAGCAAAAAGAGCTTATAGTTTTTGAGAAAATCGATTTTAAAGTTTCAAAGGGAAAACTGTCTTTTAAATGCGGGACATGTCTGTTTTCTTTGCACAGGTAACATGCTTTTTGTCGGCATGCAGTCATAAATGTAATACATATAAGAGGTTCCAGGAAAAGGGAGGGTGGCGCAGGAGGAGAAGGCCACGCTTTGAGAGACAACAACCCAGGCCTTGCATGAGGACAAGAAGCGTGCGGATAGCAATTTGCATTTTGTCGCCATGCAGTCATAAATGTAATACAGAAGAGAGGTTCAATAAACAGGGACCGGAAACGCTAACCCATCACAGATGTTCATTGTTCATGTTACTTGGTTGGGGTCCGGGAGTGTTGCGTAGTCGTTTGCAATCCAGGATTGATTCATTTTAATTTGAGTCAGACGGTCTGCATTTTCTGTGGAGAGGCGGATACGCCGCCGATCTGTGACGATGCCTCCGGCAGCACTGAAACAGCGTTCCGACATAACGCTGGCTGCCGGGCAAGCCAGCACCTCTATTGCGTACATTGCCAGTTTGTGCCAGGTGTCTAGCTTCGATACCCAATAGTTGAAGGGTGCAGATGGATTGTTCAACACAGCTACGCCATCTGACATGTAGTCCTTGACCATCTTCTCCAGGCGATCGGTGTTGGAGGTGGATCTGCACGCTTGCTGTTCTGTGTGCTGCTGCATGGGTGTCAGAAAATGTTCCCATTCCAAGGACACTGCCGATACCATTCCCTTTTGGGCACTAGCTGCGGCTTGTGTTGTTTGCTGCCCTCCTGGTCGTCCTGGGTTTGCGGAAGTCAGTCTGTCGGCGTACAACTGGCTAGAGGAGGGGGAGGATGTCAATCTCCTCTCTAAAGTCTCCACAACGGCATGCTGGTATTCTTCCATTTTGACCTGTCTGGCTCTTTCTTCAAGCAGTTTTGGAACATTGTGTTTGTACCGTGGACCCAGAAGGGTATAAACCCAGTAATTGGTGTTGTCCAGAATGCGCACAATGCGTGGGTCGCATTCAATGCAGTCCTAGGCCGAAGAGGTCATAGCCTAGGGTCACAAAACCTGTTTATTTGGGCAATTTCAATGGTGGCGAGTCTGACGTACATAAATCGCAGCAATGGCCGTTAGCAACGTCTGAATCTCACGAAATGTCTCATGCAGGTAGAAGACATATTGTTAGACTTGGGCTCCAAAGATGGGTTCCCTACATTTCTGCAAACCAGAGTTACAGGGCTCCAAATTTGGTAAAATCCCCCATAGGCTTTCATTGGGCCTCCTATTTACAGTTCCAAAATCTCACATCTTTTCAAAGGGCAATGGCTCAGCAGTACCAAATTTTCTAGCATTGTAGGGACCCTTAGGGGGAACATGACTGGTGAGTTTCGGGCCCCTAGGCCGAAGAGGTCATAGCCTAGGGTCACAAAAACCTGTTTATTTGGGCTATTTCAATGGTAGTGATGGTGGCGTACATAAATCTCAGCAATGGCCGTTAGCAAAGTCTGAATCTCACGAAATGTCTCATGCAGGTAGAAGACATATTGTTAGACTTGGATTCCAAAGATGGGGTCCCTACATCTCTGCAAACCAGAGTTACAGGGGTCCAAAATCGGTAAAATCCCCCATAGGATTGCATTGCCTCCCTATTTCACTTTCCAAAATCTCACATCTTTTCAAAGGGCAATGGCTCAGCAGTACCAAATTTTCTAGCATTGTAGGGACCCTTAGGGGGAACATGACTGGTGAGTTTCGGGCCCCTAGGCCGAAGAGGTCATAGCCTAGGGTCACAAAAACCTGTTTATTTGGGCTATTTCAATGGTAGTGATGGTGGCGTACATAAATCTCAGCAATGGCCGTTAGCAAAGTCTGAATCTCACGAAATGTCTCATGCAGGTAGAAGACATATTGTTAGACTTGGATTCCAAAGATGGGGTCCCTACATCTCTGCAAACCAGAGTTACAGGGGTCCAAAATCGGTAAAATCCCCCATAGGATTGCATTGCCTCCCTATTTCACTTTCCAAAATCTCACATCTTTTCAAAGGGCAATGGCTCAGCAGTACCAAATTTTCTAGCATTGTAGGGACCCTTAGGGGGAACATGACTGGTGAGTTTCGGGCCCCTAGGCCGAAGAGGTCATAGCCTAGGGTCACAAAAACCTGTTTATTTGGGCTATTTCAATGGTAGTGATGGTGGCGTACATAAATCTCAGCAATGGCCGTTAGCAAAGTCTGAATCTCACGAAATGTCTCATGCAGGTAGAAGACATATTGTTAGACTTGGATTCCAAAGATGGGGTCCCTACATCTCTGCAAACTAGAGTTACAGGGGTCCAAAATTGGTAAAATCCCCCATAGGATTGCATTGCCTCCCTATTTCACTTTCCAAAATCTCACATCTTTTCAAAGGGCAATGGCTCAGCAGTACCAAATGTTCTAGCATTGTAGGGACCCTTAGGGGGATCATGACTGGTGAGTTTTGCCACTGCTGACTGAGCCATTGCCCTTTGAAATGGTGTGAGATTTTGGAACGGTAAATAGGAGGCCCAATGAAATCCTATGGGGGATTTTACCAATTTTGGACCCCTGTAACTCTGGTTTGCAGAGATGTAGGGACCCCATCTTTGGAATCCAAGTCTAACAATATGTCTTCTACCTGCATGAGACATTTCGTGAGATTCAGACGTTGCTAACGGCCATGGCTGCGATTTATGTACGCCACCATCACTACATTGAAATAGCCCAAACAAACAGGTTTTTGTGACCCTAGGCTATGACCTCTTCGGCCTAGGGGCCCGAAACTCACCAGTCATGTTCCCCCTAAGGGTCCCTACAATGCTAGAAAATTTGGTACTGCTGAGCCATTGCCCTTTGAAAAGATGTGAGATTTTGGAAAGTGAAATAGGGAGGCAATGCAATCCTATGGGGGATTTTACCAATTTTGGACCCCTGTAACTCTGGTTTGCAGAGATGTAGGGACCCCATCTTTGGAATCCAAGTCTAACAATATGTCTTCTACCTGCATGAGACATTTCGTGAGATTCAGACTTTGCTAACGGCCATTGCTGCAATTTATGTACGTCACCATCACTACCATTGAAATAGCCCAAATAAACAGGTTTTTGTGACCCTAGGCTATGACCTCTTCGGCCTAGGGGCCCGAAACTCACCAGTCATGTTCCCCCTAAGGGTCCCTACAATGCTAGAAAATTTGGTACTGCTGAGCCATTGCCCTTTGAAAAGATGTGAGATTTTGGAAAGTGAAATAGGGAGGCAATGCAATCCTAAGGGGGATTTTACCAATTTTGGACCCCTGTAACTCTAGTTTGCAGAGATGTAGGGACCCCATCTTTGGAATCCAAGTCTAACAATATGTCTTCTACCTGCATGAGACATTTCGTGAGATTCAGACTTTGCTGACGGCCATTGCTGAGATTTATGTACGCCACCATCACTACCATTGAAATAGCCCAAATAAACAGGTTTTTGTGACCCTAGGCTATGACCTCTTCGGCCTAGGGGCCCGAAACTCACCAGTCATGTTCCCCCTAAGGGTCCCTACAATGCTAGAAAATTTGGTACTGCTGAGCCATTGCCCTTTGAAAAGATGTGAGATTTTGGAAAGTGAAATAGGGAGGCAATGAAATCCTATGGGGGATTTTACCAATTTTGGACCCCTGTAACTCTGGTTTGCAGAGATGTAGGGACCCCATCTTTGGAATCCAAGTCTAACAATATGTCTTCTACCTGCATCAGACATTTCGTGAGATTCAGACTTTGCTAACGGCCATTGCTGCGATTTATGTACGTCACCATCACTACCATTGAAATAGCCCAAATAAATAGGTTTTTGTGACCCTAGGCTATGACCTCTTTGGCCTAGGGGCCCGAAACTCACCAGTAATGTTCCCCCTAAGGGTCCCTACAATGCTAGAAAATTTGCCACTGCTGAGTAATTGCCCTTTGAAAAGATGTGAGATTTTGGAACTGTAAATAGGAGGCCCAATGAAAGCCTATGGGGGATTTTACCAAATTTGGAGCCCTGTAACTCTGGTTTGCAGAGATGTAGGGACCCCATCTTTGGAGCCCAAGTCTAACAATATGTCTTCTACCTGCATGAGACATTTCGTGAGATTCAGACTTTGCTAACGGCCATTGCTGTGATTTATGTAAGTCAGACTCGCCACCATTGAAATTGCCCAAATAAACAGGTTTTGTGACCCTAGGCTATGACCTCTTCGGCCTAGGACTGCATTGAACGCGACCCACGCATTGTGCGCATTCTGGACAACACCAATTACTGGGTTTATACCCTTCTGGATCCACGGTACAAACACAATGTTCCAAAACTGCTTGAAGAAAGAGCCAGACAGGTCAAAATGGAAGAATACCAGCAGGCCCTTGTGGAGACTTTAGAGAGGAGATTGACATCCTCCCCCTCCTCTAGCCAGTTGTACGCCGACAGACTGACTTCCGCAAACCCAGGACGACCAGGAGGGCAGCAAACAACACAAGCCGCAGCTAGTGCCCAAAAGGGAATGGTATCGGCAGTGTCCTTGGAGTGGGAAAATTTTCTGACACCCATGCAGCAGCACACAGAACAGCAAGCGTGCAGATCCACCTCCAACACCGATCGCCTGGAGAAGATGGTCAAGGACTACATGTCAGATGGCGTAGCTGTGTTGAACAATCCATCTGCACCCTTCAACTATTGGGTATCGAAGCTAGACACCTGGCACAAACTGGCAATGTACGCAATAGAGGTGCTGGCTTGCCCGGCAGCCAGCGTTATGTCGGAACGCTGTTTCAGTGCTGCTGGAGGCATCGTCACAGATCGGCGACGTATCCGCCTCTCCACAGAAAATGCAGACCGTCTGACTCAAATTAAAATGAATCAATCCTGGATTGGAAACGACTACGCAACACTCCCGGACCCCAACCAAGTAACATGAACAATGAACATCTGTGATGGGTTAGCGTTTCCGGTCCCTGTTTATTGAACCTCTCATCTGTATTACATTTATGACTGCATGGCGACAAAATGCAAATTGCTATCCGCACGCTTCTTGTCCTCATGCAAGGCCTGGGTTGTTGTGTCTCAAAGCTTGGCCTTCTCCTCCTGCGCCACCCTCCTCCTGTTCCATCACGTGTGCTGCTGCTGGGTTAGCGTTACCGGTCCCTTTTCCTGGAATCTCTTATATGTATTACATTTATGACTGTATGCCGACAAAAAGCATGTTACCTGTGCAAAGAAAACAGACATTTCCCGCATTTAAAAGACAGTTTTCCCTTTGAAACTTTAAAATCGATTTTCTCAAAAACTATAAGCTCTTTTTGCTAAAAAAAAATTTCCTCTTGTACCCACTCCCAAGGTGCACATACCCTGTAAATGTGGGGTATGTAGCATATAAGGAGGCTTTACAAAGCACGAAAGTTCGGGTCCCCATTGACTTCCATTATGTTCGGAGTTCGGCCATGTTCGGCCTGAACCCGAACATCTAGATGTTCGCCCAACACTACACGTGACCCGTTCGGCCAATCACAGCGCTAGCCGAACGTTCGGGTAACGTTCGGCCATGCGCTCTTAGTTCGGCCATATGGCCGAACAGTTTGGCCGAACACCGTCAGGTGTTCGGCCGAACCCGAACATCACCCGAACAGGGTGATGTTCTGCAGATCCCGAACAGTGGCGAACACTGTTCGCCCAACACTAGCACCTGTCACACAGGTAGTCACTGAATGTGCTGGGCCTGGCAGTGGCACACACAGTAGGAATTACCAAGGCTGTCTATGCAAGACAAGTGTCTGTGGGACACACACACACACACACAAAAAAAAGATCACAAGAACAAGATTAGCTCTCAAAAGAGCTGTTGGGGGGGTGCTTTTTTTTTTAGCAATAAGTATCAGCAAGGAGCAATCTAACAAGCCTACAACCAACAGGTTGTGGTCACTGGGTTTGTTTCACCTGTGACAGAAAAAAAACAGGAGCATGAAAGAATGAAAGTGAAACACAGGCTAAGAGTAAAGGTCAGGATGGGTGGTCAACATCTACACCGAGGAAGTTGAACTTCCGTCCTCAAGGGCTGAGGTCCTCACCCATTTTTGGCACAGCTCAAATTACTTGATGGGAATGAATCAAGAAAGGTGTGGCTCATCAAGAAGAGCACATTTCTCATCCCATCCTAAACATTGGCGTGGATATGGCTCTCGAGGACTGGAGTTCGACACCTGGGATCTACGCCCTGGCAGAAATAAGAGGCAGCAAACAGGGCATAGATTTCAATAGCCTACATCCGGAAGAGGTTAATTTTATCCAAAGTAAGAAATTTTATACATCCATCTATATTCAGTAAGGGAATCTGTAACCCCCCCCCCCCAAAAAAAAAAAAACAGACCCTGGGGTTACTTACCTCGAGAGGGGGAAGCCTCTGGAAGCCCACCAGGATCTAGCACTGGCAGCCCCCGAACAGCGGACATGTAAATATTTACCTTCCACATTCCTGCACAGGCACAGTAGCGACTTTCCGATGGGCTCTGTGGAAATAGCCAAGCCCAATCAGATCTACTCTACTGCAGGTGACTCGCACCTGCGCAGCAGAGTGGGCCCAATCGGTCTCGGCTATTTCTGCCCGGAGCCCATCGGAAAGCCACTACTACATTTACGTAGAAGCATGGAAGGTAAAATTGCATCCGCTACTGCACCTTTGCCAAAGCCAACAAGCTTGTTGGCTGATTTTCTGGGTGCTGCCAGCGCTGGATCCATCCCAGAGGGTAAAGAGAATGGGGAAGCCTCAATAGGATCCAGAGGCTTCCCCCTCCTGAGGTAAGTATCCTTAAGTGATCTTTTTTTGTTACAGATTCCCTTTAAGTAAAAACACATTAATTTCTCTTACATCAGAAATATATCAAACATTCATGCAAGACCTGGTTTTTAAACTAACCCAAGCCGGTTTGTCTAACCTCTAGCAGACCTTTGCATACTGATAGTCTATAATAGCTCCCTAACATTTTAACAAGCCTGATTTAATTGTAACTCAGAACTGGATGCTCCACTTCTGATCTCATGTGGAGCACACTGTGTAACATGTTTTCTTTTTTTATGCAAAAATGTCCTTTTTCCTAAAACACGCTTCAGTGACGTACTAATATTCCACTAAAGAAATAGGATTATCAAACATCCGCAGGGAAAAATAGAGATTTAAAACCAGAATCAAAGTAACTTAAAGCCCAGCTAAGCCAAAACCAAACTGAACAACACAGTTTCCCGAAGCAATCAGATTGATTAATGTAAACTACAGAGTGTTTTGCTCAAATCAAATTTGTCACAAATATTGGTCATTCAATTTGGAAAAGTTTAATCTCCATGACAGCAAAGTTTATGAGAAAGTTTGTGCAATAGTCAAAGTAATTATTTGTGCTGTGCCACTTATTCTCCTATATTTACTATTGCAGCTCATTACACCAGGCATTGAGCAGCACTGCTGTTTGTCTGCAATGTATTGTCCTAACTAATTTTAATTGTTCAACATCATAATCATCTGTTTGTGTTGTGAACTTATTGGACTACTTATAATTGCAGCATAAAAGCCCGAGGCATTCAGCAGCACTGCTGCTGGTCTGTGCAGTAATCAGACTGCAGAACGCGGACCGCAACGCATGCGGACCGCAACGCGTACGAACGCACGCCATCCGCATTCGTATGCGTTGCGTGGCTGATCCCATCACTGAAAAGTGAATGGGACAGCCACGCGTTTTTACAAAAAACAGGTCCGGAACGCATGCAGTGTGAACATCAGACAGTGCACTCTATGCAATG
The DNA here is from genome assembly GCF_040937935.1 of Hyperolius riggenbachi. Taxonomy (NCBI): domain Eukaryota; kingdom Metazoa; phylum Chordata; class Amphibia; order Anura; family Hyperoliidae; genus Hyperolius; species Hyperolius riggenbachi. The sequence continues at coordinate 523,441,898 of NC_090647.1, forward strand.
TCTGATGTCGTGCGTGTCGGCCACCTGCACGCGTTTCCAAAACGCGGCTGGAAACGCGTGCAGTGTGAACGGGGCCTTACTGTTTATCAGCACCAGCATTCCTTTGTGCTGAAGAATTTATTTATCTAATGTACATTTGCAATAAACCTTTTGGGTGACCGTTGTGATCAAAATGAAAAAAAACTCTAAAATACAACCCTGTTTGTATATTTCTAGTAATACAGGTCATCCAGTCACATGGGGAGTCTATGTAAGAAAAGTAAAAGAGTAAAAAACACTACTCTCTGTCTCTCGTGGGCCCTTTAAATCTAGATGTCCTGGTGTGGTGGTTGCACCACCTGGCATCCACTATAGATGCTCATTTGGATTCTGTGAAATTGAAATCTCTGCATTTAAAATCGGAATTCGGAAATCAGAATTCTGCAGCAAATCCAATTTACGGCAACTCAGTAAGTGTAGCCTAATCACAAAACTCGGAAGCATTGGACCAATCAGCGAATGCAGAAAATCGGATCACCGCGGTAACTTTAGACCAATCATAAGATCTTCTGTTTTTTCCAATTTCCATTTTTCCGTTTTTTTTTTATTTCTTGCATTCTCTGATGCAAAAAATCTATAGTAAAATACGCCTTGAAAATTGGTAGTCAGAAAAATGGAAAATCGGAAATCCAAAAAAAACAGAAAACGGAAAACTAGAAAAACGGAAACTGGCAATTTCAGAAATCGGAAACATATACGGGCATTTCCGACCATCCCTAATTGCTACCCTGTGGCTGCCTCAAATGCAGAGGTCCTACAGATTGGAATGTAGATGTAAGGAAAGATTCAACATCTGTATATTTATTCCAAAACAGAATCTGTGCTTTCAGACGAGACTAGCCATTTGCAGACAGTATGTAACTCATTTTATGAAGAGCAATTTTCCCCCAGAGTTTGTGCCTTGTTAATAATTACTTAATTAAGTAAACTGATCAGGCAAACAGGAACTTGATGAATGACAATGAACCGTATTACCCTCTTGTCTGTTTGTACAGCTAGTTAGGGTAAGTATCTGCCGTTGCTAGGTAACTTCGCACAGGTATGGGTTAAGCAAGAAACATCAATGAATCCTTACGTGACCCCCCTACGAAATACTGAATTACTGCTTTCAATACCTAAGGAAAGTACCTCAGTTGGCTTTCATTAAAAGTCACTTTATAGATTACAAAGCCATACATTCTAATTTCTTTTAAGGAACCTCTGTGGACAATTAAAGAAAAGTGCTTGAAGCTTTTATATACTACGGACCATCTCAGTTCAACACTCATCATAAATAAAAGCATGGGAACATTCTTTAGAACCATTCCGCATGACAAAAAGAAAGTCTTAACAAGAGGAAATGGAGACTTTATCCTATATAAATAATCTGTCTTGGCTTTATAGATGAAATCTTTTTGCATTATGGTTTTATACAAGATTCCATTTTCTCATTGAACTTTCCAGATTTGGGGTCTTTGGGGAAACATGCATGGGCTAGTCATTATTATTATTATTATTGATTTATAAAGCGCCAACATATTCCGTGGCGCTGTACAAAGTAAGAAACAAACATGGGGTACATAATACAGACCATGGTATACACCAATATACAAAATACAGAATTGGTACAAAACACAGAATTGGTAATTACAGTGACAAAATTAATGTGAGTAAATGTGTAAAAAAGATCCAAGACACAAAAGGGTGAGAGAGCCCTGCCCTTGCGAGCTTACAATATAAAGGAATGGGGGGGGGGGAGGGGGTGGAACAAGAGGCGGTGTAGTATACAATATTCATACCTAGAGGCACTGTGTTTTAGGTTTGGGCAGTACAACTTGGCCAGAGGTCAAAAGGTAAACTGGCCTAAGGTAGAACAACGGAAAAGGTGAGTTTTCAGGGAACGTTTGAAGATATCAAAGGTTGGAGAGTGACGGATGTGATGTGGCGGGGGATTGCAGAGGATGGGTGAAGCACGTGCAAAATCTTGTATACATGAATGTGAGGAGGTAATCCTAGAGGAGGGCAACAGCAGGTCATGTGCAGATCTGAGATTGGGAGTGGGTTGGTATTTGGAAACTAGTGAGGAAATGTACAGGGGAGAGAGATTGTGGAGAGCTTTGTGGGTTGGGGATAAGAGATTGAGTAATTTGCTGTCCCCTCATCTGCAGAACATAAGAATTGATTAAAGGAGAACTCCGTGAGGTTTTACTGATTTGGAAATTAAATAGGAATAACATGCATAATTGCTTACTTAAAAAAAAAGAGTCCTTCAAAAGTTATTAGCTGGACAGATTTTAACCACTGAAGCCCACAGGGTTGAATTTTTTTTGCATCTGAGCAACTTTCACCTCCCATTCATTTGCCAATAACTTTATCACTACTCATCACAATGAATTGATCTATATCTTGTTTTTTCCGCCACCAATTAGGCTTTCTGTGGGTGGTACATTTTGCTGAGAATTAATTTATTCTAAATCCATTTTAACAGGAATATTAAGAAAGAAATGGAAAAAAATCATTATTTCTCAGCTTTTGGCCATTATAGTTTGAAATTCATATATGCTACCATAATTAAAGCCTATTTAGTTTATTTGCCAATTTATCCCGCTTATTACACCATTTAAATTATGTCCCTATCACAATTTATGGCGCCGATATTTTATTTGGAAATAAAGGTGCATTTTTTTTTATTTGCGTCCATCACTATTTACAAGCCCATAATTAAAAAATATATATCAATATACTCCTTTGACATGCATATTTAAAAAGTTCAGACCCTTAGGTAACGAGTTATGTTTTTTTTTTCTTTTTTATTGTTGTTTTTTTTTTTTTTAAATTAAATTGTGTGTGGGTAATTTTTGGTGTGGGAGGTAAACAGTTAATTTTTATTATACTAAAGTGTATCTGTGTAATGTAAAAATGTATGTGATGTAGTTTTACTATTTGGCCACAAGATGGCCACAGTCAAAAAGTCCTGGGAGCGATCGATCTCGCTCACAGGAAGAAGAATGAAGACGGGGAACTTTTTGAAGTCAGAAAGGCCGCAGCGTCTAAGGAGACGCTGTCGGCTTTTCTCCGGGGGGGTCCGATCAGTGAAAGGGATCTATAATCCCTTTCACTGATCGCTGGGTTAACGGCAAATAGCGGGAGCGCGCACGGGGGGGCCCGCGGGAGCGCGCGCGACCCGCAGGAGTGTGCCCAGCCTAACTGGACGAGATTTCTCGTCCAGTTAGGCTTAAGTGGTTAAAGAGAACCTGAGGTGGGTTCTAAGAATGCTATCTGCATACAGAGGCTGGGTCTGCATACAATGACAAGCCTCTGTCGCTATACTGCTTCCCCCCAGGCCTCCCCTGCGCTCTGCTTGCCCCTATAAATAAAACACAGTACTAGCGACACACAGCGTGTCGCAGCCGGCTGTTTACCTTGTGCAGTATCAGTCTCGCCACTCCCCGCCTCCTCCTCCTCCATAGCGCCGCTCCCCGCCTGCATCCCTTCCCTCCAATCAGCCGAGAGGGAAGGGAGGTGGGCAGGGAGCGGCGCTATGGAGGAGGCAGGGAAGTGGCGAGACTGATACTGCACAAGGTAAACAGCCGGCTGTGACACGCTGCATGTCGCTAGCACAGTGTTTTATTTATAGGGGCAAGCAGAGCGCAGGGGAGGCCTGGGGGAAAGCAGCATAGCGGCAGAGGCTTGTCATTGTATGCAGACCCAGCCTCTGTATGCAGATAGCATTCTTAGAACCCACCTCAGGTTCTCTTTAAGGCACAACTCAATGCCAAAATGTAAAAGAGACTACAGGGTGACTCCAGGGACAAGGTCCTCCAGCACCCAAGGCTGAGACACCAAAGTGCGCCCCTCCATCCCTCCCACCCCAGACGTCACACACTGATTTCTGTACATGGTTCAATTTTTTTTCATCTAATCTTACCATTTCTATGTAATATAGGGGAACTGCCTAAATGGTCCTTTGAGTATATTCACTTAATTTACCATTATACTACATAGAAATGGTAAGATTGGATGAAAAAAAATGTACCATATATGGGCACCATAAGAGGCTCCCCATGGTCCCCAATCCTCCCAACACCTTAAAGTGAACCTAAAGTCACCCACAAAAAATGAGATGAACTCACCTGGGGCTTCCCTCAGCCCCCTGAGAGCAGAAAATACAGGAAGTCTCCGGCCGGGGCTGCAGCAGACGCTAGAGGCAGCTGCTGCTTAGTTTCCGATATGTCTCCAAGTTGGAGACCAAGCGGCAGCTGCCGCCCCGGCCGGAGACTTCCTGTATTTTCCGCTCTCCCGCCGCATGAGGGGGGGCGAGGTGAGGGGGGAGGACAGGAGTTGGGCCCCCCAGGTTAAAAAAATAAAACATAAAAAAAAAAAAAAAAATTAAATAAAAAAAACCTGCAATACTTAATGGGCCCCTGAAGCAGCGGAACTTCAGGGGCCCTCGTGCGGCGGCACGGCCTGCACGGCCGTATGTCCGCCACTGGTTCATCTCATTTTTTGTGGGTGACTTTAGGTTCACTTTAATCTCTAGTTATCTGGCTTGCAGCCACTGCCATGTACTGCTTTTCCTTTTTCTCTTTGCTTCAAACACAATAGGTGAATAAAAGCTGATTGAGTTGTGTGGCCCCTCCTACACTGCGCCCTGAGGCTGGAGCCTCTCTCGCCTCTGCCACAGCCCAGCCCTGATGCCAGCCCTCCCCTGCATGTCTTACTATTCTTTGCGGCTTTTTATAGTGTAGGTATTTTCCAAACGGGGCCTTGGTTTGATATGTCAGAGCCAGCACCTCCCACTTCTGCCAGTGACTACTTCATAGTTATTTGGGTTGAAAAAAGACATAAGTCCATCGCGTTCAACCAGACGTCCATCGAGTTCAACCAGAAAGTATTATTCCGACAGAATAATACTCAATGTTATGTACATGTGCATGTGCTGTTTAGCAGTAGTAGATGGGAGCCAGGATCTGCAGAAGTGAGAGCTTTGGTTCCATATATAACACAGTTGCATGAGAGGGGAGGAGGCAGGATACAGTGGAGGCTCCCATTTCATTTGGGGGGGGGGCAAAAAGGGGGTGCAATGTTTGGCTGTCGGAGCCCATTTGGGATGATCAAAATCGATATTTGTATGGTGAGCTTTAGATATTTTTTGCCTAACTCAGGTGGTAAAATTAAGGCTTACAAGTTCAGCAATGATAGGAGCCAACTCTAAACATCACAAACAGAACTCAGCGGCTTTTGAGCAGAGCAGAATGTCCAAATGATGGTGCCATTATAGAATAAAATGTTACCTACAGATGTACTTGTCTAGTTGGCTGGAATGCTATAATCCTTACTTGCTAGCAAGCTGCTCCTTTGTGGACAAATCACAGACAAATAATTCTAGCCAACAGCCTGTGTCTGGTGACTCTACAAGTAAGGGTAGGGGGAAGAGACAGGAGGGAGAGAGACAATGGCCTCAATTCACTAAGATCATGCTAGAGATAATAAGGCAAGAGAAAACTTACCTCCACATAGTGAGAGAGTTATCTTACCTCTTCATTCCTTAAGTTACCTCTCCTGTAGTTAATATACCTCCTCTGTAGTTAATTTACCTCCTCTGTAGTTATTTTCACATGCAGCTAATTAACAGCCTGTCTTTAACTCTGGAGTTATTTTAAGGATTGGAGAGTTAATTTAAAGACAGAAGAGTTAACTTTAGGCTTGCCTGAGGTAAAATGTTTCCTGAATACTACATGCCTTATCACCATGGTAACAACTCTAGAAGAGTTATTAAAGACAGGAGATAAGTTTAGTGAATTGAGGCCATTGGGCCATATGCAATTTGCTTTTTCACCTGAGTTTTCTCCTTGGAGAAAATGTTTCATCTTCGATTTATAAAAACTTTTTAGCACTTTGTAATTGTAAAAGTGCCAAAAAGTAAGTGAAAAGGTACTATCAAAATTATTGCGAGTATTTATTTGCTTGCTGGTTGTTTAAAAGGCATTTTATTGACACATTTGAAAATTTCACCTAGGAGAAAACTCAGGTGAAAAAGTGAATTGCACATGGCCCATTGTGTGTGTGTAACTCCTTATATTAGTGTCCGGGCCTGTCGGGCCCTTATATTAGTGTCCGGGTCTACGCGTGTCCGGGCCTGTCGGCAAAAACGAATCTAGCTGGCAGCAGGGGACCAGAGGATTAGTGAGTGGCTGTGAGGGCACAGGACTGCTGCAGGGGGCTGGTAGAAGCCTCACGTGAGTAAAACTCATTTTTTTTTCTGGCTTAAGTGTCCCTTTAAGGACTGCATAGATTCAGGCTGAGATGGGAAGCTCTCTACATGTGATCAGCTCTCTACATAAAGCAGTAGCTTATTTTGGTGTGTAAATAAGCAGCAAACATAAATCAATCAACAAATAATAAAATAAATAAAAACTGGGGCATGTTGCTTCTAAGCACCCTGGGGCCAAGTTCAAACAATCGGGGAGGCAACTCCCCATCGCCCATGTTTAGCTCTAGCAAGCACCCGGCCAGAGCACGGCAGCAGCTGAAAAGTGGTGAATTCACTGCCTTCAGTCTCTCATGTAAAAGAGGCCTTCACCTCCCTAGTGGTATTGACGGATATACACGTCCATACAAAAAAACATGCTGTGAACAGCATTAATGTGCATACACATCAATACTAACCTGCACTGTATACTAGACCCTTGCTTCACACATTTTGGCAAGTTACAGGGGGAAAAAAAGTTTATGAAATTTAATTTGATAACTTTTTGTACAGAAATCCTGGGGACATTGAATGCCAGGGAGGTTAAAGAGAAACCGTAACCAAGAATTAAACTTCATCCCAATCAGTAGTTGATACCCCCTTTCCCATGATAAATCTTTTCCTTTTCACAGATGCATTATCAGGGGGCTCTGTATGGCTGATATTTTGGTGAAACCCCTCCCACAGTGTGATGTCAGGACCTTGGTTCGGACATCACACTGTGGGAGCCTTGTTGCATTGTGAGAAATAACAGCTGTTTCCAACTGCCAAAAAAGCAATCAGGATCTCCTTCCACTGACATCATCTGCCAGCAGTAAAAAATGTCACCATGTGATAAATGGCAGAATGTAAATCAGGGAGAGGAACAATTTTACAATGAGCAAACACTGACTAACTCATGAATACATAATTATTGTAAAAATGAAGCACTTTTCTTACGGGCAGCACGGTGGTGTAGTGGTTAGCGCTCTCGCCTTGCATCGCTGGGTCCCCGGTTTGTATCCCAGGCAGTTCAACATCTGCAAGGAGTTTGTATGTTCTCCTTGTGTCTGCGTGCGTTTCCTCTGGGCACTCTGGTTTTCTCCCACATTCCAAAAACATACAAATAAGTTAATTGGCTTCCCCCCTAAATTGGCCTTAGACTACAACACATACAATATAGACATATGACTATTTATTATTATTATTATTATTTAGTATTTATATAGCGCCGACATATTACGCAGCGCTGTACAGTGTATATATATATATATTGTCTTGTCACTAACTGTCCCTCAAAGGAGCTCACAATCTAATCCCTACCATTGCCATATGTCTATATTATGTAGTGTAAGTACTGTAGTCTAGGGCCAATTTTTTAGGGGGAGACAATTAACTTATCTGTATGTTTTTGGAATGTGGGAGGAAACCGGAGTGCCCGGAGGAAACCCACGCAGACACAGAGAGAACATACAAACTCTTTGCAGATAGTGCCCTGGCTGGGATTCGAACCAGGGACCCAGTGCTGCAAGGCGAGAGAGCTAACCACTACGCCACCGTGCTGCCCTATGGTAGGGACTAGATTGTGAGCTCCTTCGAGGGACAGTTAGTGACAAGACTATATATACTCTGCACAGCGCTGTGGAAGATGTTGGCGCTATATAAATACTAAAATAATTATTACATTATTTTCACTGGAGTGCCTCTTTAAGGCCCCCACCCTCTAGCTGACTTTTCCAACTTTTCTTGTGGTCCAAGCAATAATTTCCATGATCATGCAACGCGGGTACAGGCGCACAATTGCACAAACAAAGTTTGGCGACCCGCGCTGATAGCAATCATTACTGCAGATTGGATCTTTAAAATACCCGACGACTCCCGCACAAAGTTCCAAAATCGCTTGATCTCTCATTCCCACCCGTCATGTGCTGTTGCACGACGTCACGTGTACCCATTGGCAGGAAGATGAATCAGAGAATGCTCGTCATCAGGGGACGTCCCTGTGATCCATCTTCCTACGTCGTTAGGTGAGTATTTAGCTTAGGGCTCATTCACACTATGTGCTGCGCTGTCAGTTTTGACGCAACGCACATAGTGTACGATTTACATGGCAACATGAAAGTCCATAGACTTTCCTGTTACCATTCACATTACAGGTGTGCGTTCCCATGCGTTACGATGTAATACGATGTAACGCTTCTGGGAACATCTAATCGCACAACGCACACATTCTCCTGATTAGTTGGCTGCCAACGTCTGCGCTCCTAGCGCACCACAATTTGTATTCTGTGTGTTGGCCGCACGATGGCAACGCATACACGAAATCGCGTTTGTGTATGCACTCTGTAGTGTGAATAAGCCCTTAGGTTTGGAGGATCACAGTCAGGTTAAGTGAAATAGGATTAAAAGGTACGAGTCTAGAATATAAGAGTGATAGAAAGAACATTATATAGTCCCTTGAAATCAATAAAGTCATGAGTCTATAGACGTACGCTTACACAGCATTTATGAACTTAGAAAAAGGCTGGTCAGTAATAAAAGTTGACCCTTACCCTACCAAGTGTTACATTTTATGGAAAGGATAAGAAACTCCACACTTTTCTCACAGGAAAGCCCAAAATGAACACAGGAAAAGTGCAGAGCGTGCCAAAAAGTCAACTCGTCTGCGGTCATTTTTATTTTTCTCAAATACTCCAAGTAATAAAATTCCTTTTGATCCAATGTTATAAATGCAGATGTCAGTGAATAATCTGTGTGAACAGCGTTGAACAATTATAAAAAAAACATGACCGGCTGATAACCACAGTAAAACTTCCCAAGACTGCTCAGCAACACAAAAACAATCATGCTTCTAAAGTGAATCTAAGGTGAAAAGTAGTAGGATAAACATGTGTCTAATCCTAATTAGGCCTTCCTGACCAATACTAATTTGACAACACAGAATCTGATTCTAAGCAAAACACAATTTTATACTTTCTATAGAAGAATTAAAAATTAACTTTTAATAAATACTTAAAGTGATCCTTAAGTCGAAAAAAAAAGAGAGTTTTACTCACTTGGGGCTTCCAATAGCCCCCTGCAGCTGTCCGGTGCCCTCGCTGTGTCCCTCCGATCCTCGTGTCCCCGCCGGCAGCCACTTCCGGTTTTGCCGTCAGGAACCGACACAATTGCGCCCTCTATGCTGCTATAGCATATAGCATGAAGTACAGGGCCGGGCCGAGGCATAGGCTGGAGAGGCTCCAGCCTCAGGGCACAGTGTAGGAGGGGGAGCACAATTCATTCAGCTGTCATTCCTAATTGTGTTTGAAGCAGAAAGAAATAAGAAAAGGGGATACACAGCAGTGACTGCAAGCCAGATAACTAGAGATGAAGGTGTTGGGGAGGTTGTGGGCCCTGTGGCGCCTCTTAGTCTAATAACAATCAGTGTGTGACAGCTGGGGTGGGAGGGATGGAGGGGCGCACTTTGGTGTCTCAGCCTTGGGTGCTGGAGGACCTTGTCCCGCCTCTGATGAAGTATATAGCAGCATAGAGGGCGCAATTGTGGCTGAGAACGCGAAGAATCATTCGCGTTCCCAGCCTGTTGGGTCCTGATGGCAAAACCGGAAGTGGCTGCCGACAGGGACACAAGGATCAGAGGGACACGGTGAGGGCACCGGACAGCTGCAGGGGGCTTGAATAGCACTCTGGGTAGGTTAAAGTAACAGGCCACATGTCAGTAGAATGATTATCAATCAGCCTGACATAAATGTATTAGCCCTCTAGCCAAGATCAGAATAATGTTACCACGTAAGTGCAAACACATCATCCCACCACAATCCAACATGTTTCACCCCATTTGAAAAAAAAGAGGCTTTGTCAGGGGTACATATACTGTAAACAGGTGCATAAGTGCTTTCAGTGCTGTTAGTGTTATTGCCCATCTATGTAACAAATGATGCAACAGGCATTTTGAAAAGGAAATATAATGCCTGACGATGAATGGGGAAATGTAAATGGGGTGTATAGCACTGTGTTCATATTGTTGATCCACAATCAGCCTGCACATAATCATCTTTACTGCTGGCAGGCATGAAAAAACAGACAGAACCAAATGCCATTATTTATAACCACACCCCCTGACAATGCAAAATCTAAGTATATACATATGCACATAGGGATATGCTGCTTCCTTGGCAATTGGAGACAGCTCTTATTTCCCACAATACAACAAGGTTCACAGACAGGACACTGTCAGGGCCATGGTCTTGACATCACACTGTGGGAGGGCTTTCACCACAATATAAGCCATACAGACCGCCCTGATGATCTATTCAAGAACAGGTAAATATTTATCATGGAAAGGGGGTATCAGCTACTGATTGGGATGAAGTTCAATCCTTGGTTACAGTTCCTCTTTAAGTTTAGTCTAAAGCTGGCCACTAACGGTCCAATTTCTAGCGAAAAATCGAGAAATTCTGATCGGATTGGTTGTAAATAATCTCCATTGGTGGACACAATCGATTATGAACGAGTGAAAAAAATGTCGCCCGAATGAATTTTCGTCGAACGAAAATTTGGATTTTCTCGGTGGTCGTGGTAGATAGGAAGCAATGATTGGTTAGTTGATGGTGTAGTGAACGATTTTTCGTCCGATCAGAATTTCTGATCTCTCAAATGATTTTTCGCTAGAAATTTGATCATTAGTGGCCACCTTAAAGCATAAATATAGGACAATCAGGCTTGTTAAATGTCTACGACAACCTTATTGCAACTATTTAAATTGCTTTTTGTTTTTTCAAACTGCCAATGTACTTATTGTTACTGAAGTTCATATTTCAACTTTGCCTCTTGGAAAAGCACCAGAAAAGTCCCTTTTCTCGTCCAGAGATGGTTCTTTCATTGGGACGGGGAGGAGGTCACCGGGACTCCGCTGCTGTCTGCCTGAGCCCATGATGTCACAGGGATTTCACAAGTGCTGCTTTGTGTCTGCCAGTGATCTGATTTGCGGAATATGCCAGCGTTTTGGCTTCTGAATGTCACCGAACGAGAATACAAAAGAATGGAGGTCATTATTAATTTCCTGAGCTGCTCATATTTCATCCTTCAAATGACTCGGTCACACACTGAATGACAAAGGAATTCCTGTTGCTATATTCTTCCTTCAAGTGCTATTGTGTGGTCAACAATTATTGTCGCCCCCCCACCCCAGCTTTTGTCTTTTGCCAATGAATGAATCCAACTGTGTCACTGTCCAGCTTACAGCACTGAAGATTTGTACAGTGAAAGAATTCATTGGCAGCTAATCTGTGTTATTCAAAGTGATTTGTCCTTATTTGTCACATTCGCCTCTTATCCTCTTATAAAGTGGGATGAAACTCCCACCACTAAACTTTTTGTACTTATTCCAATGTATGATTAAAAATAATAATTCAAAATAAGTGTCAAAGCAAAATGGTCCAAACTGCACAGATTTCACTGGCCCAAACTTATTATCAGACACAGTGACTAAAAGAGCACTGGGCAAACTACGGCCCACATGCGCTGTAAATCTGGCCTGCCGATAGACAGCGGGATTCCTCTACACCTCCCCCTGCAGAGTCACGAGCGGGCGATAAGAGTGGGTTAAAACTCACTTGGTCACTAATTCCAGCTTTGCGTCTCCATGGCTACAGGGCATCACATGACATGCTGTCAGGATGTACCAGTGTATTACGCGCTGGCAGCCAGCATGTAATATGCTGGTATGTGTTGACGGTGTGTCAAGTGGCGCCCTGTAGCTATGGAGACAGGACGGAGGAATCAGCGATCAGGTGTGTATTTACCCCTTATCATCCTCTCGTTGCTCTGCAGGTAGGGAGGGAAAGTGTTTTAGGCAGCATGCAGCCCGCTCCGTGTAAAAGTTTGCCCAGGCCTGGACTATAAGCATGTTTGAAACAGTGAAAGCTGCGTAATACAGCCCGTTTAGAAGCTATGTTTTAGCCATTACCACAGTGACGCATCACTACAGGGGAGCAGGGCAGACAGAGTTCTTCCAGCAACTTCCCTTTTTCCCAGCAATAAGAGCAGGATCAACAATGAATGAGTGTTTATCATTTTATTGCAGAGATCAGCTGCTCTATTATCTGGGACTGGAGATGGCCCGAACTGTTCGCCGGGCGAATCTCCCTGGGCCTTGTACTACTTCCGGGTCGCTATGACCCGGAGTAGTACGCCTGCGCTGGCCCGGCGGTGCGCATCCTATATCGCGCTCCTGTTGCCGGGCACTCTCTGCGCATGAGCGTGACGTCACTCATGACGTCACGCACATTATTATTATTTATTGTATTTATAAAGCGCCAACATATTACACAGCGCTGGACATTAATTACATGCACAGAAAGTGCCCGGCAACAGGAGCGTGATCTAGGGCGCGCACTGCTGGGCCAGCACAGGCGTACTACTCCGGGTCATAGCGACCCGGAAGTAGTACAAGGCCCATAGATTCAGAGATGTCCGCCGGCGAACTGTTCGGGAACCGTTCGCAACGTCTCTATCTGGGACTAGTATCTTGAAGAAGTGTGGCTATTTTTTTCTCACAGCCACTAGAGGCCACTAGAGGTTGACATTTTGTGGACAGACTTAGGCTAGGAACACACTTAGCAGAAACGCTAGCGTTGCGTAAAACACAGCGTTTATGCGTAAAATGTTACTCAATGGGCCGCATAAAAAACGCATGGGTATGCATTTTGTAATATGCATTTTTAAAACCGCTGGTTTTGTTGCATGTTTTTCAAAAACGCATCCAAAACACACATAATAAAAGTCAATGGTGACGCAATGTAATTTGTTTTGTATGCGTTTTATATGCGTATTTATATGCTTTTTAAAAAAAATATGTTCTTATGTATTTCCGTTTCCAGTTGTCTTCTTAGTGATTTGCATAAAACGCATGCAAAACCCATATGTGTTTTGTATATGCGAACCACAAATGCATTAAAACGCATGCCCAATGCAAGAAAAATGCATGTTCAGGAAAAAAGGAAAACACAAACACACAGAAAAAGCATGCAAAATGCAGTAAAAACGCACAAACGCTTATGCAGTAAAACGCGACCTTTTCCGCATTGCCAAGAGTGCACCCAGCCTGAAGGCTTTTTGCAATCTTGAGTAAAGTCTCTTATTGTCACACTGTACTCTAGTGGTTGGAGGGAGTAGGTGCACATATCACTTGAACTCATTCCTTTCGTCGCATGGTATTAGTGGAGCTATCTGTCTCACATTTTATAAATACCTCCTGGAAGGTTTTACCTCAGCATATCAAAGTACAATATGCCCAAAGATACCCAAACTAACCTAGGGGCATATTCACTATGTAGCGAGCATTGTACGCGTTACCTGCGGAACACAGCCGGGCAATGCTAATTACTCAATGCACACTACAGAGCTTGTGGAAGTATTGGTACAATTTGCTGTATCTGAACACAATATTTTTACCACTATATTGTGAATATGCCACCTAATTAGAGAGCTTTGTGAACAACAATGCTATACCAAAAACACTTAAATAACTTGTAAGCCTTTGTCAATGTGCTGTGTTGCATTTGCTTCTGTCTGTTCTGGTTAATGTGTGATGTTTAGTGAGGATTCTTAACCACTTCACCACTGAGGGGTTTTACCCCTTGAGCACCAGAGCAATTTTCACCTTTCAGCGCTTCTTCCATTCATTTGTCTATAACTTTATTATTACTTATTGCAATGAAATGAACTATATCTTGTTTTTTTTCGCCACCAATTAGGCTTTCTTTAGGTGGGACATTATGCCAAGAATTATTTTATTCTAAATGTGTTTTAATGGGAAAATAGGAAAACATTTGGGAAAAAATCATTATTTTTCGATTTTCGGCCATTATAGTTTTTAAATAATGCATGCTACTGTAATTAAAACCCATTAAATGTATTTGCTCATTTTTCCTGGTTATTACACCATTTTAATTATGTCCCTATCACAATGTTTGGCGCCAATATTTTATTTGGAAATAAAGGTGCATTTTTTTCAGTTTTGCATCCATCCCTAATTACAAGCCCATAGTTTATAAAGTTACAGTGTTATACCCTCTTGACATAAATATTTAAAGAGTTCAGTCCCAAAGGTAACTATTTATGTATTTTTTTTTATTGTCATTTTTTTTTTTATTAAAAAAAAAATTGGGGAGTGTGGGAGGTAATGAGTTAATTTATAATGTAAATCTATGTATTTGTATATGAAAAATGCTTTTGGATGTAGTTTTACTTTTTGGCCACAAGATGGCCACAGTAACTTTTTGTGAATGCATCCTGTAAGCGTCGGAAGTACGCTTACAGGAAGTACGAGGCTGGGAAACTTTTTTTTTTCACAGTGATCGCGCTGCTTCTCATAGAAGCAGCCGATCATTGCTGGGGGGCTTAGATCAACAAACGGGAATGGTTTCTCCCATTCATTGATCTCTGGGCGAGCGGCCGTCGGCGTGCACAAGCGCGGGAACGCGCGCACGAGCGAGCGGGAAACAAAGGTGCATTTTTTTCAGTTTTGCGTCCATCCCTAATTACAAGTCCATAGTTTATAAAGTTACAGTGTTATACTCTCTTGACATAAATATTTAAAGAGTTCAGTCCCAAAGGTAATTATTTATGTTTTTTTTTTATTGTAATTTTTTTTTTTAATTACAAAAAAAAAAAATCTGGGGAGTGTGGGAGGTCGGCGGCGTGCACGAGCATGGGAGCGCGCGCACGAGCAAGCGGGAGCGCGGACAGCGGCGGTAGCAGCAGGGTTCGTATATCTACACTCCTGGTGGGGAAAGGATGTCAAAAGGAGCGTAGATATATGCACCTGTGGTGGTAAAGTGGTTAAACAACAGATCACAGGGCAAGGAGTAAGGTTGGATTTTTTTTTCAGCTCCAAGGCCAAATTTCTTGCAGCTTCTCTTCCATGTGCATCACCCCCTTCTATTTCTTGTTCAGCCCCCTCTTCCATGTCTATCATCCATGTACAGCAGCCTCCTCCAGTTCTATACAAATCCCTTGGGCAGTAGCCCTCAAATTTTCTATATGTTGCTCCTTATTTGCAACCTTACTATTCAATTTGCAGCCTCTTCTTCCATATGCAGCAATCACTCTTCCATGTCCAGCCACCCCTTGGCCAACTGCCACACAAGGCCTGGACCTTGGTGGCCTTTCCAGAAATCCGGCTTTGCCCAGGAGCCAATGAAATTGTCTCCCAACTGGTGCATGAAACTCAGCTGTCATTAGATAGCTGAGTTTAGCAACGACAGATTGGACATATTGGTAGAAGTGCATGATGATGGAAGATTGAAATCTACACCCTGGCAAGGATAAAAAGCTTTCAAATAAAGGTAAGCAGTATAGCCGGGGTCCCAAGCACTCACACTGCCTGGGACCCCCACTCACACATTACAACTCAAAAGGGTACAAATAGCCCGTAAGTGCCCTTCTCATCAAGAAGACCACTTACTCTACACTCAAAAACACAAACCACAAAAAATGGAAAGTGCTCACTCCCAGGCAGCACCTGGCTATTTAGGGAGGCTACCTGGGCCCCTTCGGGATAAAGCTTGTGAGTTAGGGTCCGGGGAGGTTTGATCGCTTGGGACCCCGTCTGTACTGCTCAGCTCACCTCTGTTTATAGAAACCCTGTAACTAAAGAAATTTCCCCTGGAGGGTACTCACCTCGAGTGGGGGAAGCCTCAGGATCCTATCAAGGCTTCCCCCGTCCTCCTGTGTCCCACCGGTGGTGGTCTCGCTGTGCCCCTCCGAACAGCGGTAATGTAAATATTTACCTTCCTGGCTCCAGCGCAAGAGCAGTATTGGCTCTCCGCTCGGAGATAGGCGTAAATAGCCGATTGCTGTCGGTCCTCTCTATTGCGCAGGCGCAAGTCTCCTGCGCCTGCGCAGTAGAGCGGACCCGACAAAGATCGTCTATTTCTGTCTATTTCCATGCTGAGAGCCGCAACAGTGCCCCCGTTGGAGCCGGGAAGGTAAATATAATAAGCCTTGTCAGGCTTGTTGAGCCTGGATTGCGGGAGACTTCGGGAGAGCCAGCGCTGGACTGCCTGCAGCTACAGGGGAGGGGGAAGCCTCATTGGGACCCTTTTTTTAGTACAGAGTCTCTTTAACCATCTTAGCGATATGGCCGGAGGGTGCCGCTCAGGCCCTGCTAGGCTGATTTTGATCAAATAAAAAGCAGCACACGCAGCCGGCACTTTGCCAGCCGCGTGTGCTACCTGATCGCCGCCGCAGCGCGGCGATCAGCCGCATGCAGCGGCGAAAGAGGGTCCCCCCAGCCGCTCGAGCCCAAAACCCTCCCGCAGCCGCCCTGGCGATCTTAATAGAATGCCAGGGTGGTTAAAGGCTTAGAACTTTCAAACAATAACAATACAATTACATTTGTGAAGTGCTTTAGGACTCAAAGCACAACAATCAAATGCAGATGCTGTCAATTTGAATTGATTGGTCCAATTTCAATCTGTATACAAAATTGCAACACAGCTTGCATGAAGTTGAAAAAAAATTTGCATCTCATTGATCACCTGTAGTTGCTAATAGATTCCTTAATGAATTCCTCCCTTTGATCTTTTCAGTCGTCTTGGTCCTCTTATGTGGTAGACGGTTTAGCTTTCCATTAGCCGATTCCACATTGCCTTATTAGTTCTGCATCAGTTCTTTGGAACTACTGAAATTCTAGACATTCAGTATTCTGTAGGTTGCCTCTGATTGTGCAGTTTTTCTCGGTTTGCTCTGTCTCTATTACCTGCGCTTACTTCACATTTCATTTAAGTTAAATTACTTTGGACCCAGTTCTCTGGTACGTGGGCTGAGAAGATTATAAGGCAAGATGCCTGACGTCTTTAGGACAATGAGTCCAGCACCTCCGTCTTTTCAAAATGCCATGGATTTCAATTAAGCCATTGTCACCACTTTAGAAGTAAAAACTCATTGAAGTTATGCAACTGATGTTTTATCCTTCCTTTCCTTTCATTATTTCAATGAAGCATACACAGTAAGTAAGAGAAAAACAAAATCCACTTTAACCCCTTCGGGACCAGCACCCTCTCTGCCCTCTTAAGGTCCAGAGGGTGCTGGTCCAGCAAACCGCCACTTCCCGACGAATCGCCGCAATAATTTGTCACTCCTGCCGGACACGCCGCTCTGTCCCCGCCGCAGGCTGCTCTCTCTGCTGTCGCTATGACCGCAGAGCGCTGTGCGTCTGTCAGGAGCCGCTTTCATTGGCTCCTGACCCTGTCATTCCATGTAAGCCAATGGGAACGGCTTACAGTAATGACAGGGCCAGGAGCCAATGAAAACGGCTCCTGCCCGGCTCACAGTGCTCTGCCATGATAGAGGCGGCAGGGCATCACATTGCGGCGGGGGCAGAGCGGACCGAGCGATGCGGACGGGCTGGGGCGTGCGGTCAATGGGACGTAGAGTTTACGTCCGGTCAGGACCGCAGCGCCCCCTGCCCGCCGTAGATTCATACTCGCTCGGTCCGCAGGTAGTTAAAGGATACCCGAAGTGACATGTGACATGATGAGATAGACATGTGTATGTACAGTACCTAGCACACAAATAACTATGCTGTGTTCCTTTTTTTCTTTCTCTGCCTGAAAGAGTTAAATATCAGGTATGTAAGTGGCTGACCCAGTCCTGACTCAGACAGGAAGTGACTACAGTGTGACCCTCACTGATAAGAAATTCCAACCATAAAACACTTTCCTAGCAGAAAATGGCTCATGAGAGCAAGAAAGAGATAAAAAGGGGAATTTCTTATCAGTGAGGGTCACACTGTAGTCACTTCCTGTCTGAGTCAGGACTGAGTCAGCCACTTACATACCTGATGTTTAACTCTTTCAGGCAGAGAAAGAAAAAAAGGAACACAGCATAGTTATTTGGGTGCTAGGCACTGTACATACACATGTCTATCTCATCATGTCACATGTCACTTTGGGTATCCTTTAACGTGGGCCTGAACTCTTGCACAGGACAGAAGGAAAACATAGACAAACATAGAGCAATGCACCCTGTATGTATTTAGAGAGGTTATCTGTCTATTTCCCCCTCAACTGTGACTAATTACAAGTTGTAAATAGATCCCTCAACTGTATTAGCTGATAGCCACGGCAGAGAGTTAATTGAAAAACATAGGATATTAATCTTCTGTCAGCTTGCATGAAAGCAGAAAGTAGAAACACTGCAGATTTAGTGCAGGATTTGTATCAACTGTAACAAAGAAATGTTTTTCTTTTAGGCTAGTTTCCCAGTAGGACGTTGCATTGTGATGCAATGTTAAAGTTGCAACGCAACAAAAAATTGGTAACACACATTAACGCTGCGTTACAGTCGCATTCAGGAGGTACAGTGAAGCATACAGGCAATGAAAAGTATGCTTCCCTGTACCTGGTAATGTGTGCATGTAGAGGTAACGCATTGCAGTAGTGCATTACCAATAACGCTACACGTTACCATGCAACACTAACGTCGCACAGTAAACGTTGCATATACTTCTTATTGCAGTGCTGCATTATAAGACTTATAACGAAGCTCCACGACATCCTACTGTGAACCTAGCCTTAAAGGTTATTATACTGTTGCTTACATTTTAGAGCAGAGAGGAAGTTCTGAGTTCAGGTCCACTTTAAAGAGAATCTGTACTCAAAAATTCTTACAATAAAAAGCATACCATTCTATTCATTATGTTCTCCTGGGCCCCCCTGTGCTGTTTCTGCCACTCCCTGCTGCAATCCTGGCTTGTAATTGCCAGTTTTAGGCAGTGTTTACAAACAAAAGACATGGCTGCTAACAGCTTGTGATAGGCTCAGATAAGCAGAGTCTGTGACTCATACAGAGCTTGCAGGGGGCCTGGAGAGGGTGTGTATAGCTTCTATTCAATCACAAGCAGCACAGCACATTCCAGCCTGAGTGCCTGTGCCCGACAGAGCTAACAGAGGAGAGAAGATTAGATCATATAACAGAGATAATACAGCCACTGTGCAACTAGGAAAGGCTGCAGTAAGCCAGAGCACATTAGAACATGCATAGGAACTTGTAGGATAGAAGAACTAAGGCTGACAATTTTGTTACAGAGTCTCTTTAATAAATGAGAGATGTACAAAAAAAAACTTATGATGGACAATGAATGTATACCAAGATGAAAAAGAGGAAATGTAGTGAAAAAAGCATAACTAATAAATCTGCATTTATTTAATATAAAAATGTTTTCAATATTCATTCATAGATTATTTAGTCAGCGTAAAATCTTTCCTCTCACTGATTTACATTCTGAAATGTATCACTGGCGGTGAAATCCTTAGTTCTGCCCGGTGATCTGTACAGAATGTTCATTACTGAAAGTTCTATGCACAGAGGGAGATACTGCTTGCTTGGCAGCTGGAAAAAAAGCCGGTATTTCCCATAATGCAACAAGGTTCACGGACAGCAAACATTCAGGATCTTGGTCATGACATCACACAGTGGGAGGAGTTTCACCACAATATCAGCCCTACAGACCCCCCCCTGATGATCTATGTGGGAAAAAGTAAATATTTGTCATGGGAAAGGGGGTATCAGCTACTGATTGAGATGAAGTTCAATCCTTGGTTACAGGTTCTCTTTAACCACAAGACCATTGAAAAGATACAGTATTTTTGCTCTTATGGCTAAGCGGCTGGCTTTTTAGTTGAAACAATGAATACGCAGCTGACTGTACTGAAGGCTGATCATGATTCTGGAAGGTACACTTATATAAAATTTCACTTGCCGGAGAATGACAGCACTTATGTGTTCAATGCCCCCTCTCTAATGTGCATAAGCATTTGCAACGCTGGCAGGGAGCCATTTCTTACAAGTCAGATGTGCAGTGTTATCGTTTCTTATTTTTTTCAGGAGATAACTTTGCTGAACCTTATATTTTTTGATAGCTTCTGTGCTGGTCTATGGAACTGGAAGGACTAAACAAGGTCGTACGGTCCTATGCTATTATTTTTATTGCTGTGCATTTGTATAGTGCTTGCACATTTTCTGCAACGCTTTACAAAGTACATTTATCTGTTCAGGTTACTTACTATCCCTCAGAAAAGCTCACAATCTAATGTCACTACCAGGGGTATAACGAGAAATGACTGGCTCCCCCTGGGTAACTGCCCCTCCCCTCCCCCTTCCCCCCAAAAAATACAAAAGCAAAAATTGAAAAGGCAGGCCAGGCTGAATATTGAAAAATAAATATTGCAAGTCGGAGGTGAATTCCCCACCCGCTGTCCCTGCCCACTGGCATAATTTATGGAGGGGGAAGCCAGGAGCGCTGAAGGGGGAGGGGACTGAGGGGTGTGTGTGTGTGTGGGGGGGGGGGGAGTTGGGCCCCCTACCTGCCACTGTTTGCCCACTTTCCCCTCTCCTATGCTGTGCCCCTTTCTGCCGCTGAAAACGACCCTGTGCAGGCCCCTCACCAGGCTCTGGCACCCTGAATCCCTTACAGGGGCTATTTGTACGTCACTGGTCACTACAAAAGTCTGATAATGTTCTAACTAAAAATTCTTATTATGTGCCCATTTCCACTGAAACAGGCACATGATCCAGGGCACCATGTCAGTACTGAGCTGTGGCAAGTGGAGCACTCCGCTTCAAAAATGAGTGTGGCCATGTGCAGAAAGTGGGTGTGGTCATGGGTGGGGTACATGTGCATTAACCACCCTGGCGTTCTGATTAAATTGCCAGGGTGGCTGCGGGAGGGTTTTTCTTTAAATTAAAAAAAAACTATTTCATGCAGCCAACTGAAAGTTGGCTGCATGAAAGCCCACTAGAGGGCGCTCCGGAGGCATTCTTCCGATCGCCTCCGGCGCCCAGAATAAACAAGGAAGGTCGCAATGAGCGGCCTTCCTTGTTTTGCTTACATCGTCGCCATAGCGACGAGCGGAGTGACGTCATCGACGTCAGCCGACGTCCTGACGTCAGCCGCCTCCGATCCAGCCCTTAGCGCTGGCCGGAACTTTTTGTTCCGGCTACGCTGGGCTCAGGCGGCTGGGGGGACCCTCTTTCGCCGCTGCTCGCGGCGGCGATCAGGCAGCACACGCGGCTGGCAAAGTGCTGCTTTTTATTTGACGAAAATCGGCCCAGCAGGGCCTGAGCGGCAGCCTCTGGCGGTGTTGGACGAGCTGAGCTCGTCCAGACCGCTCAGCAGGTTAACTTAGCAGCATAACCTAGGTTATATTCACAGTAGTGTGTTGCAGTGCGGTGCTGCATAACATTTGCTTTGTAACACAACTTGCCGCACTGCAATGCACCACCTATTGCAACAGTCACAGTGCAGCAGCAGGGGCGTATCTGGGTAATATAGCGCCTATGGCAAACAATGAAATTGCGCCCCCCTCCTCGGTCAGAGCCCCCTTCCCCTCTAAAAACAACATCATTTCTCGCGTACATGTGTTATGGTTGCTTGTGTGTTTTGGCTTAGGATATTACTGAGGTTTCTTTTTTTGGAAATATCTCTTCCTATTCCCTCTCTGTCCTCTGTTCTAACACTAAGCAAAGTGAACCCTACATACATATGTTAAGTAGCCATGTTCCCCAGATAACAGCATTAATCTGATCTGAGGTCTGAATGACAGGGGAGCCATGGAGGCAGGTAGGCCAGTGAAGCACAGGGTCAGGCATGACGCCCATGGTGCTGTGGCGCCCGTGGCACAAGCCATGCCTGCACCCCTCTAGATACGCCTCTGTGCAGCAGAGATGTGTTCCCAAATAGAAATATCACAAACAGACAGGAATTTACAACCATAGGTTGAGAGTGCCCTCACGTAGCTTGGTGTCGGCCTGGGTGCTGTGCTCAACTGGCCTGGTGGTGATGCTGGGCTGGCTGGCCTGGCAGTGATTTGTGCTGTATTAGCAGGTAGGTAATGTAAGCTGGCTGTGATGCTGGCTGGCTGGCAGTGATGCTAGCTTCGTGGCCGTGATGCTGGCTGGCTGTCCAGGTTGCTGGCTGTCTGTGATGGTGGCTGGCCTTGATGTTATTTGGCTGGCTATCAGTGATACTAGCTGGCACTGTTGCTGGTTGGCCATGATGCTGGCTGGTCATGATGCTGGCTGGCCATGATGGGCTGGCTGGTAGTGATGCTTCCTGGCTGGCCCTGATGCTGGCTGGCTGTGATGCTGACTGGCTGGCTGGCTAGCAGTGATGCTAGCTTAGTGGTCGTGATGTTTTCTGGCTGTCCATGATGCTGGCTGGCTGTGATGGTGGCTGGCCGAGTGGCCGTGATGTTGGCTGGGTATTAGTGATACTGGCTGGCAGTGTTGCTGGCTGGCTGGCCATGATGCTGGCCAGACCTTCTCTCTCCTCTGCCAGCCTCCGAGACAAATAATACAGAGTTAAATGGAGCACATACTTTGTCAGTAATCCTTTTGGCCTTTCTGACTGCCTGCTTTCATCACCCCATTAGTAGGCCATGACTAATAGTAGTCAGGACCTTTCAACCGGAAGTAATGCATGTGCAGTAGCCTCCTTGTGGTCACACTGTGCTGTGAATGAGTGTGCAGCAGTAGGAGAGCAGCCAGGAGCGCAGACAGTGCCGGCGGCATGACCACAAGGAGGCTATTGCACATGCATGGCACCCGACCATCATATCGACAAGCTCTTTTTGGATTTATTTAGGGGGTCCGGGCTCAGCAACCCAGGAATGGAGGACAGCATGGAAAGCCTCTATAGGACCCAGAGACTTTCCTCTTCATAGTTAAGTATGTATTTTTTAACCCAACGTTTGCCTTGGGTACACTTTAAGCAATACCAGTTGCCTAGCATTATGCTGATCTTACATGCATCAATAGTGTCTGAATCACACGCCTGAAACAAGCATGTAGCAAAAACTGTCAGACGTCAGTCAAAAACATTTGATCTGCATGCTTGTTTAGCGTCTATGGCTAAAAGTATTAAGTTGAGTAGTCAGCATCTTATGAAGAAAGGCGGATCCCAACGATTTCCCCCGACAACGAGCGTTCCACAATCCATCTTCCTGCTGGTGGGTACAGGCGACGTCATGCGATGATGATGACGGGTGCGAATGGGAAGTAAAGCAACCGTCAAGGATTGTAACAATCCAGTCGCCATGACGTTTGTTGTCGACACGCATCGATAAACGTTGTTTACGTTATTGCGTGCCTGCACCCACGTTGCAAGATTGCTAAAACGATCTCTCATCGCTCAAAGATTTGCCGGTCGTCTTCAAAATCATCGCTAAATCACGTAGTCTGTACGGGCCTTTAGAGGCCGGGGTTCAGAACAGCCAGGCAATCTGCATTGTTTTAAAGGAAATATATATGTCCTTCTCCCTATCCCTCTCACGTTGGGTGTCTTTTAAGATAGAACTTGTTGAAATAACATTCCATGCATCATATGCTAAGTGAAATGTATTATATTTATACATTTCTGTCTTACTCCTATCTATTTGATCCATGATGTGCGGTTTAGATGTTTGAAAGCCACCTGTGTACAATTATGAGATGAGCCTTTCTTAGTTCAGCTTTCAGCCGATGTTCCGTGACCCCGTGTTCCCGCTCGTAATCTGCTTCCAAGGAGGCATACTGTGCCACATGATTAATTATGTGTCCCTTTATTATAAACTAATTAAGTTGAAGAAGAGAACAATGAAGTTAAAAAAGAACAAAGGACTTGGAATAAATATTGGCAATGTCCTGCACTGGTAATCGGCGAATGGACGGAGCGGATGCATGATGTAAGACATTAAATCAGGTCAGTGTTTTAATTAAAATGCTGAATGATAAAGCATGTGTATTACAATCACCGAGACGGAATGTCGAGAGGAAGGTCCACTTACTGATATGGAAAATCTGAATGGTGTCAGACTCATCCAGTATTGCATGGAGAACAAGATGTGGCCTCCCATGTTGGTCAGAAGAGCAAGACTTTTTTGATGTCACTGTTTTGGGGCGCAGTGAGTTCCATGCGCAAATGAGGATGACAGAGCGGTGCTATAGGAAGATGAGTGTTTAGGGCGCAAATTGAAGTCAGACAGATCAAACAAACCCATCATGTTCTGGTCTCTGCACCAGTGCAGAGGCTGAAGAGCAGGGCGGGATTTATTATAAGGCATTGTAGGCTCGAGCCTACAGGAGCCTGATGAAGGAAAGGCGTCTCACTCCCATCCACCAGTGCCTCGCTACCTCCTTCTTTACACAAATTCCCGAGCAGAACGTAAATGACAGGTTATTCACCCAGCTCTCTGCATTCCACTGACGAGATCTCCTTTCAGTGAGGGGCATCTCCAGCTACCTAATACTTGGGGGCCCCTAAAGCTACTAAATATTGAGGGTACTTCTTTTACTTAACCCCCTTGGCGGTATGAAAAATCCCGCCAGGGGGCAGCGCAGCAATGTTTTTTATTTATTTTTTTTTTTAAATCATGTAGCGAGCCCAGGGCTCGCTACATGATAGCCGCTGCTGAGCGGCATCCCCCCGCCCGCTTCGATCGCCTTCGGCGATCTCCGATCAGGAAATCCCGTTCATAGAATGGGATTTCCTGGAGGGCTTCCCCCGTCGCCATGGCGACGGGGCGGGATGACGTCACCGACGTCACTGACGTCGGGACGTCATTGGGAGTCCCGGGCCACCCCTCGGCGCTGCCTGGCACTGATTGGCCAGGCAGCGCTGGGGTCTGGGGGGGGGGGGCGCGCGCCGCAGCAGATAGCGGCGATCGGGCGGGGGCCGGCGGCGATCAGAGTGCTGGCGCAGCTAGCAAAGTGCTAGCTGCGTCCAGCAAAAAAAAAATTATGAAAATCGGCCCAGCAGGGCCTGAGCGGCACCCTCCGGCGGCTTACCCCGTGTCCAGCACGGGGTTACCGCTAAGGAGGTTAATACTAAGGGGCACCTGTGGCTACCTACGCCGGGTGGGGGGGAGGTGTACACAAGGTAACTCTTTCGGAGGAGTAAGTACGATTGTATATGCTCAGGAACAGGTCATAACCGTTAAAACGATTTTTAAACGTTTTAATAACAAAAATGCATTACACACCTTTATATATACACCAATTAACATATAAACACAGAGCTTAAAATAAAAGGGAATAACTGTGAAAGGTTTACTTAGCTGAATGCAGTCCATGTGGGATAGAAACAAATAAAGTCCAGTTCAAATGCAGGCATTGATATCAAAAGTCCTTATATGGCTTGTGTCCGGTCCTCCTAGGACACATGCCTGAAGAAAGTTCTTTGTCGGTGGAATTTTGGAAGACAAAATGGTCACTGAGGGACCAGACTTTTATAAAATCTGACTTGGTGGGCTGTCCTTTAGTAAAAGATGGGCATTTCTACCAGGATAGGCATTAGGCAGGGTTTTGTACAAGTACAGAATGGCACAACCTGCGGCATTTCTGTCTGGATTGGCGCAGAGCGAATCCGAGGGCAGATTTGTAACCTGCGGCCGATGTTTGATCAAATGACACCAAATAGCAGTAAGGTAACATATGCACCCAGCGAACGTTGAATAACTCGGTTTCCATAGCTGCTAGACTGCTATAAGTTAAACAAGTTCTTATTCAAATTTTTAGAAACTGGAAAATATATTCTGTCTGTAATGCACACATCTTGAATTATTAATAAATAGGATTTTGGCATTGTTCTGATTCAAGTTTTGGAGGGAACTTTTAGAGGGAAGTGTAAACTGCCTTTGAGGACAATCTCTGGTTACTAATGGAAGGACAATTTGCTCTCACTTAAGGCTCATACACACATCAGACTATAGTCTTTGGAAAATGAAAGATCACAGACCAATCTTACCACCCTTCATGTAGTATGAGAGCCATACTCTACACAGTCTTGTCTATGGAGCTGAACTCCACATCAGAAAAAAATCTTTGCAAGATGCTGCACAGACACAAAAGATCAGTATCTGCAAAAGATCTGTTCCTGCCAAAAATCCATTCCTGCCAATTGCAATGATAGTCTATGAGATCTGCAGATCATCATACACACATGATTTAACTGACATTCATCTGCAGATCAAGCAATCATCCGCAGATCTGAAAATCCATCCTGGTGGATCTGATCTGCAGATGAATGTCAGTTAAATCATGTGTGTATGATGATCTGCAGATCTCATAGACTATCATTGCAATTGGCAGGAATGGATTTTTGGCAGGAACAGATCTTTTGCAGATACTGATCTTTTGTGTCTGTACAGCATCTGTGTGTGCAGCATCTTGCAAAGATTTTTTTCTGATGTGGAGTTCAGCTCCATAGAAAAGACTGTGTAGAGTATGGCTCTCATACTACATGAAGGGTGGTAAGATTGGTCTGTGATCTTTCATTTTCAAAAGACTATGGTCTGATGTGTGTATGTGGCCTTAGGTGTGAAGGAGCTACGTGTAAAGTGGGTGGGGGTCTGCTCTAATTCAGAGTGAAAGGGGGGGGGGGGGGAGACACCTGGCTATACATTTAAAATAGAAATGGACATTCTGCTCTGCTTTGTGGAACGATAGGGAATCGATAATTGTCCCGACTTGTGTATCATTCATTCATGACAACCAGGACCCTCTTACCATCAGCTACTGGTAAGGTTCTCCTATGACTGGGGAGCAGACAGAATTTGCATCTGTGTGGTATTTGTACAATTCTGTAGAAAGTCATAACTACTGAGTGGAGCAAATCCTGCAGTTAAAAGGGCGTCTGGGGATCCAAAATTCTTAACATTCCTCCCTCCACTAGAGGGTCCCTCTCCAGAGCATATTTTGTGGTAACACCTGCTATGGATTGGGGGGAGGGGGAGGTCATGGTGCAGCACTTGACTCCTACCAAATGGGCCCTCTAGCCATTGGTGACCATAGAGGAGATGGTAGATAGGGATAAATATGGGGTTCAAGTTTTGATGGAAGGCAGGGGCGTAACTAGAGGGGTGCAGCCCCTGAGATCGCAAGGGGGCCCAGAGCTGTGTGGGGACTAAAAACTTTGCCCCAATGAATTGTAGATACGCCCCTGCCCCATGACTTCTAGTTATGCAACTCATTGGGCCTGATTCACAAAGCGGTGCAAACTTTTTCGCTGACTTTTGTGCGCGCAATTTGCCGTGATTTGCGCGAATCGCGGCAAATTGCGCGCGTAAAAGTCCGCGATCTCGCGAATTGCGGCAAATTGCGCGCGCAAAAGTCCGCAAAAAAGTTTGCACCGCTTTGTGAATCAGGCCCATTGTGTTGATTTATCAAGCAGATGAGACAGGTCACCGTCTGTCACAGTTTTCAACAAGTTGTAAACACATGATGACCACCCAACAGCTACCAACAAAAGCTACTACTTATGTTTACACTCTTACACTAAAGAGGATCTTGATGTCCACATGAACCGGTCCTCACTCTAATGCTATTCTCCTGGCTATATTCCTCTGTGATAAAGTGGGTGTCTTGTGTGGAGTGGGTTGTTTACGTCATGAGGCCTCATATTTCCATGGAAGACCAGATTAAAGCGGACCTGAACTCAGAACTTCCCCTCTGCTCTAAAAGATAAGCAACAGCATAATGACCTTTAAAGAAAAACATTTCTTTGTTACAGCTGATACAAATCCTGCAATACATCTGCAGTGTATCTACTTCCTGCTTTCAAGGAAGCTGGCATAAATCCTGTGTTTACAAATTGGCTGCTCTGCCAAGGCAGCCAGCTAACACAACTGAGAGATCAGATTACAGACGTGTTTAGTCACAGATGATGGTGAATTAGACAGGCTAAACTCTCTAAATACACACAGGGTACATTCCTTTATATTTTTCTTCTGTCCTGTGCAAGAGATCAGGTCCACTTTAATCAATGTGTGCTCCCCTCTCCAGCATCATCGCCTTCTTCCCTTTTGCAATAAGCAACACAAGAAAACAGAAAATGAACAACAATCATGTGTAATTGCTTTAAAGCATGTGCAAATATCATTAAAAGTTAAAAAGAGAAAAAAAATAATAATCTTCACAAGTCGAGGCATCTTATTATCACTTAGCTCCCTTGACATGGAAAGTTAATTACTAAAGACGTTCACTTCTTTGCGCTCACAATCTGATTAACTGCCCTTTATTAATTTTTGAATTAAAAATAGACTGCTAGGACTGTGTGAAATACAAAGCCGCATTTAAAGAAAAAGTGAATGTTTACTGCTAAAGTGGCCCTGCAGTAGTGGATCCATGCATCTGAATCTACTGGTATATTTCAAAACAGTAGTTTCATAAAAGCACAGGTGCTAATCTATGTGCACATGCTAAATTTTCTTCACCTAAAAGTGTCATACTGCATTACTGCATGCGTCTAGCGTCAGTACAGGTGTCCCTGCCAACTCCATAGAACAAAATAGGCTTCTTGGCTATACCCAAGCAGCATGTACTGTGGTTGTCTCTAAAGAGTCTCCCGAACCATCACAAGAAACTGTTCCAAGTGTCAGGACGAAAAGAAGTAGTAGGGAAAAAAATAAAACAAGACATTTCAAAGTGAGAAGTTATGAAATGGAAGCTAGAGCAAGAAATGATTGATAGTAGGCATGTAATTTGTTCTTGTTGTTTAATCCACTGTGAATCCCCCCTGAAAAATCTTGTCATAACTGGAAGGGATCACTGTAAGAAGAAAATGGGGAGCATCTGAGAGGAACTGACAGTAGTGAGGTAAGTATGTAATATTCATTTGCAGCTGCATCATGTGTTTATTTTATATAATTTTACTCCATTCAGGTTCTCTTTAAAGGGAATTATTATTTTTTTTTTTAATTATTTTTTAGTATTTATATAGCGCCGATATATTACGCAGCGCTGTACAGTGTATATATATATATATATATATATATATATTGTCTTGTCACTAACTGTCCCTCAAAGGAGCTCACAATCTAATCCCTACCATTGCCATATATGTATATTATGTAGTGTAAGTACTGTAGTCTAGGGCCAATTTTTAGTGGGAGCCAATTAACTTATCTGTATGTTTTTGGAATGTGGCAGGAAACCGGAGTGCCCGGAGGAAACCCACACAGACACGGAGAGAACATACAAACTCTTTGCAGATAGTGCCCCGGCTGGGATTCGAACCAGGGACCCAGCGCTGCAAGGCGAGAGAGCTAACCACTACGCCACCGTGCTGCCCCCAAGGGAATCTGATACTTTCTATATGACAGCTTTTATACTTACCTTGGGCTCTGGCCCAGTGTATGTGGCACTGACATTTCTCCGGCCCCAGATTCACCAGGCCCCATATGCCCCTCTCCGCTGTGATGCCCTATTGGGGGCCCTAGACTCTCTCTACTTTAACCATTACCCTGCTGGCATCTCTGTGGCCAGCTTTTCTCTGTTGTATACAGTCTACCTTAATTGTCAAAATGCACTTTATTTGTAGCTCGGTATCTACTTACTGATATGCAATAGGTTGTCAGGATTTCATTACGTTATAATCCTCGCTGCAAATGTTTCATTGTTTTCATTCATATGAGAGTGTTGGTTGCCATATTTATTTCATTTCAAACAATACTGGTTGCCTGGCAGAGCTGCTGATCTTTCTGGTCAGTAGCGTCTAAATCACACTCCTGAAACAAGCATGCAGCTAATATTGTCAGATGTGTTTTGGTCTGCATGCTTGTTTAGTGTCTATGGCTGAAACTATTAGAGGCAGAGGATCAGCAGGGTAGCCTAATTTATTTCACAGTGACTGTTACATTCTGGTATTTGTGTGTGCGTGTGTTTTGATTGGGTGAAGGGGTTACCCTGCCCCGAAAGGTTAGACAGGATGCTGTTGATTGTAGGTGTGTGTTTCTGTGTGTGTGTGTGGGGGGGGGGGGGGGGGGCACAATTTTAGTATTTGCCATAGATGCTGTCTTACCTAGATACGCCACTGATAGGCATACCTCCCATCTTTTTGAGATTAGAAAGAGGGACATGTAAGCCATGCCCCTGCCACACCCCTGATCCCACCCCACCACACCCCCTAGTCATGCATACCATAAATATTTCATAAGAAAAATATGTTGTTTTATAATACAGACCACACTGGTCCTTTCTATCCTGGTTCATTTTCCTTCATATTAACATTTTAAAATTAATAATATGTCAATTTAAAGGATAGGAATAAAGATTAGAGTCAATCAAACACATTTTTTTTAAAAGAGAAATATATATATATACATAGAAAGAGGGACAAAGTCCTGAAAGAGGGACAAATGGGGAGGAAAGAGGGAGAGAGGGACAGGGCTCCTCAAGAGGGACTGTCGCTCCAAAAGAGGGACAGTTGGGAGCTATGGAGAGGGAGATATAGCTGGCGTGATAGTTGGTGGCAAGTTGGCAATGCAATGAGGTTCACAGACTGGAAAGTGTCAGGGCCATGGCAATGATGACATCACACTGTGGGAGTTGTTTCACAATATCAGTCACACAATATATCAGTCATACCGTGTCGCCATCAGATGAACTGTTGGCGACAAAGTAAAGATTTCTAGTGGGAAAGGGGGACTCGGCTGTTGATTTGAATGACGTTCAATCTTGCATTGAAGTTCCTCTGTAAATGCATCCTTCTTGCTGGAATTGTGGATATAAGCTTTGAACCCAATCATGATTTTGCACGTCATACTGAACTGTTTATATAAAAGAAGGGGGAAAAAAATCCTCTCTCTGTTTTTAGCAGGTGAAACAAGAGAACAAATTGACTCCAAAAAACCAATAGGGACTACTATTTCATGTTATTTTGTTACATATTTGATGTGGTGAATGTCACGTGCAGTATTGGATCTGGAGATTCGGGTGTACTCTTTCCTTTCTAAAATAAAACATGACAAGAGTGATCACTTACCGGAATCAGACATAGAAAACATTAGTTCTAGCTTTTTGATCTCCGTGGCTTACATACTCACTCCTTCACTAGCTCAGAGGCTGTCTGTTTGTTTTTACAGAGATGGTGATTCATCTGGAGAGCAGTGTTGTGGATGTTGTGACTAGCAGTGTACATGGGGAATACTGTGACCAAATACATTCAGAATCTTATCCCAATGTGGAACTTTCCCCTCTGATGCAAAAACTAAATCCACTACAATTTAGTTGAAGAGGGTGGAGGCTTCCAACAATATGAAACAATTAAAAACAGCTTAAAGGACAAACGAGGTGACGTGTGACATGATGAGATAGGCATGTGTATGTACAGATTAGTGCCAAGCATACCAATAACTAGGCTGTGTACCTTTTTTTCTTTCTCTGCCTGAAAGAGTTAAAAATCAGGTATGCGAGTGACAGTTTCTAACTGAGTCGGACTGGCTCAGACTATAGTACAACACTCACTGATAAGTAATTACATGCTACCATAATTTAAAAAAAAAAAACCTTTTTATTTGTCCCGGTTATTACACCGCTTAAATTATGCCCCTATCACAATATATGGCGCCAATCAGTGGCGTACCTAGGGCATCTGACACCCAGTGCTGGGTATTATAAGACAACCCACCCCCCCCCCAAAAAAAAGGAAAGGAGCGAGTGTGGCATACTAAGCGTGCCACGGCAGGTAATGCCAGGTATAGGTGCCCCCTGTATAGGTAATATAGTTGCCCCAGTCTACATAATAAAGTTACCCCCAGCATAGGAAGTATAGCTGCTGCCCCCAGTATAGGTAGTATAGCTGCTGCCCCCAGTGTAGGTAGTATAGTGGTCACCAGTATAGATAGTATAGTGGCCCCCAGTATAGCTAGTATAGTGGCCCCCAGTATAGTAAGTATAGTGGCCCCCAGTATAGCTAGTATAGTGGCCCCCAGTGTAAGTATTATAGCTGCCCCCAGTGTAGGTAGTATAGTGGCCCCCAGTGTAGGTAGTATAGTGGCCCCCAGTGTAGGTAGTATAGCTGCCCCTAGCGTAGCTAGTATAGTGTCCCCCAGTATAGCTGCCCCCAGTGTAGCTAGTATAGTGGCCCTCAATATAGCTGCCCCCAGTGTAGGTAATATAGTGGCCCCCCAGTATAGCTAGTATAGTGGCCCCCAGTGTAGGTAGTACAGTGGTCCCCAGTATAGATACAGTATAGTGGTCCCCAGTATAGTGGCCCTCAGACCCCAACATAGCTGCCCCCAGTGTAGGTAGTATAGTGGTCCCCAGTATAGCTGCCCCCAATGTAGGTAGTATAGTGGCCCCCAGTGTAGGTAGTATAGTGGCCCCCAGTATAGTGGCCCAGGAGGGGTGGGCAGCGCTATAAGGAGGGACAGCGGCGGGAGGGGGGAAATATCCCCCCCTCCTTCACTCCTTCACTCCTCCCCTTCTTCATCGCTCTCTACCTCCCTAAATGCGGCAATCAGGCAGGGAGGGCGGGCAGGAGAAGAATAACTTACCTCACTTTCGCGTTCTAGCTGTTGGAACGCTGTGTCGCTGTCAGGTGCCACATCTCCGCCTTCATTGCTGGTCACTGTGCTTCCGCTCATAAGGAAGCACAGTGGGCGACATTGAAGACACAGAAGTGGCACGTGACGGCGACGCAGCGTTCCAACTGCTGGACCGCTAAAGTGAGGTGAGTTATTCTTCTCCCGCCTGCCCTGCCTGTTGCCGCATTTTGGAAGTAGAGAGCGCTGAAGGAGGGGCCCCAGGTAAGGGAGGAGGGATCTTTCCCCCCTCCCCGCCGCTGTCCCCGCTGCCCCTCCTTATAGCGCTACTTTACCTCCTGCTCTGCCTACCACGGTGGTCGTGGCGACACCCCCCCTGCCTGTCAATCACCCGGTGCGCTACGCCCCCCTGCGCCCAATGGTAGGAACGCCACTGGCGCCAATATTTTATTTGAAAATAAAGGTGTATTCTTTTCAGTTTTGCGTCCGTCACTGTTTACAAGCTCATAATTTAGAAAGTAACATAGTATACCTTCCTGACATACATATTAAAAAAAGTTCAGTCTCTCAGGAAAGTATTTATGTTTTTTTTTTATTGTGTATTTTTTATTTTTTTTTTACAAAAAAAAAATTGGATGACTATTGGGGAGTGTGGGAGGTAAGAGTTTCATTTTAAATGGAAAAAAATGGAAAAAAAATGTTTGTTCATGTAATTTTACTATTTGGCTCCAAGATGTCCTAGACTCCTCACACATATCTTTGTATACTTAGTATTACTAGGCAAAGCGGAAGTAATGGTGGACCTGAAAGTATGGGCTTTGTGAAAGAAGGAGCCATCTCGTAGACCATTCATTGATCTCAGGGCTAACGGGCGATGGCGGAAGCACTCGCGATCGGCTGCGGCTACGAGTGGCAGCAGGGGCAGCCTTTTGGACATAGCAGCTATGTCCAAAATGCTAAAGTAGTTAAAATGGAGAGGCAGTGTGAAACTCACCTCTCCTGAAGAAAAAAGCCAATGGTGACTTGATTTAAAGTAAACGATTTATTTATACCAAAAAACAAGGGTATGACAACGCATTTTGTGGGCTTTACCCACTTCCTCAGGTCAAGGATATCCAAAAGCAAGTACCCGTAGCAATTTTTGTAGCAATAGCATGTATGTGGGCTTTGCTGTCAACCGCTAAATTTGGCACAAAATGATGCAAAATCACAAAAAAATTAAGAAAAAAACCAAAATTATGAAATATTACAACTACATCTGAAATTAACTATCATTTTCACCAAAATTTTGCATTACCATGCGGAAGTACTAATTACAATGCGTAATTATGCATAGGCGTAATTTCTGCTCATCACTAGTTGTGAAGGATGACCACTAGGGAGGGGGTCTGAATTCAATCAGGAATGCCGCCTTTATTACTTGCGTCTGCCCCCCTATGTAAACAATGTTAATCCCCCCATGCCGTAAAATCTCACCTGTCCTGCTGCAGAGACTTCCGGCCTCCTCTGATGTCACCCTCATGTCTGTCGCAACGAGCACCACCAGGTGGTGGTGTGTGTTCAGGGGCGTAGCAATAGGGGTTGCAGAGGTAGCGACCGCATCGGGGCCCTTGGGCCAGAGGGGCCCCGAAGGGCCCTCCCTCAACTACAGTATTAGCTCTCTATTGGTCCTGTGCTCATAATAATCACTTCTATAGATACTTTGAATAGTGGTAATCCTTAACAAACTGTTTCCCATCCTTTTCTTGCACCTCTGACACTGTAGTTGCCCTTGGCATGTTTTGGTGCACCGTATCAATTGTTATGTATAGAGTGCTTGGGGGGGCCCCATTGTAAAACTTGCATCGGGGCCCACTGCTTCTTAGCTACACCACTGTGTGTGTTCCACGTTGCGCGAGTGTGCCGTCATACACACGCACCTGGTGCCACACAGGGGTGAAGGCAGAGGAGGCGGGGAGTTGTGGCAGAGGGATCGGTGAGTTTTTACATTGCATGAGCACCGGGGAGAAATTTTACACTTGGGGCGTTATGGAAGATTTTTGTCAGTGTTACCTTGCCTCGCTTCTGCCGTGTCATCAGCGTGCTATAGCACGTGCGCACCAATCACGTGACCTTTATGCACACTGATGGGTGCAGGGAAGCACAGAGATCACATTGCGTAAATGTTTATGCATGCATGTATAAAACCTATTGTTTGTGTTTGCGCAAGCATACGCGCATACGCATAGGATGGCGTGCACGAAATGCGCAACAAACCAGTTAGCTGTTGACTATAAAAGGCAGCCTGCCTTGAACTCCAGTGCTGATTCCTCTGTCAGCTCTGGTGTGTGTCACTAAGCGATATATACCAGCTATTCTGATTGACCTTTGTTCCTGACCCGGCTTGTTTGACTACTCTCAGGCCCCTTTTACACTTAATCAGTTGGTGTGCGTTAGTGTGCGTTAGTGTGCGTTAGTATGCGTTAGTGTGCGTTAGTACAAGTTTTTACCATATCAGTGCATTGGGAAGAATATTTCAGTTAAAACAATGTAAAAGAGGCCATAGGAAAACATGGACATTACTTTGAAAATCAGTTTTCTTTCAGTTATAACTGAAAGCAACTGAATAAGTGTAAAAGGGCCCTCAGTCTTTGTTCCTTCGGTTTGACCCATGACTTGTCTTCACGTTCCTGTTTGCCGCCTGCCCTGACCTGGATTGTTTATTGCCAAAGATTGTTTGCTACCTCTACTGACCTGGCCTGTCTCTCGTTAACTATAATTGCCACCTGTCCTTGACCCGGATTTACTAAGTCTACGCTTCTTCTCCTTAATGTGGAGTCGCCTGTTCTCTCCACCACTGTTAGGGTTCCCTTGAGTGTCACCTGGTGGGCACTAGGCAGCAAAGTCCATTGTTTCTTGAGGAGCACACTGGTGAAGACCCATGGTCACTTAGACTCCGCTCTCTTGGTCGCTCTCGCCTCAGTGGGACGGACAGTCAACTGGTGGTTACCAAACATAATTTTATACATTTACATTCCTCAGTTCCTAATCAGACAAATCCATAAACTCTGACTGCCCTGAACCACCTGCAATGCTGACAAAAAATGGATGTTTATTTAAGTCTCGATGAATGACCCCTAGTCGCTCGCACACCTCTGTAGGTGAGGATTACATGTGACCCTCCTGTGTTCTGACCTCTGGTTTTGTGACCTTAAATAGCCTTACTTCAATGCATGAATCATTTCTCCTTTACAGTAACCTTTTCTGCTAAAGATTAAATCACTGAATGAAGGAACAAAGACTGCTGTTGTGTAAACATGACCTCTGTGATGCCTCCGGCTATGGAGTGCCCAATTTTAATGAGCCGAGGAAGTTCTAATGGTGTAACCTAACTAGAGGAGGCATAAAGCTGCCGGGTATCTTTCATGCGTTATTCTCTGCTTAGGTGATGCTGTACAAAACTACCCTCCATGCTCTCTGTATTATGACAAGTGACTTTTTTTTCCCTCTGTGTACCACCAGATTTAACCATCAAGATGTGTTAAATCTGAAATATAGTCAATATTCTTACAAAACTGCAAATAAGCTGCAATAAATTTGCAGTGTGTCTACTTCCTGCTTTCATAGGGTTATCATCCTGTGTTTACAAATTAGCTGCTCTGCTGAGGCAGCCAGATGACACAGTTGTAGTGTTGGGCGAACATCTAGATGTTCGGGTTCGGGCCGAACAGGCCGAACATGGCCGCGATGTTCGGGTGTTCGACCCGAACTTCGAACATAATGGAAGTCAATGGGGACCCGAACTTTTGTGCTTTGTAAAGCTTCCTTACATGCTACATACCCCAAATTAGCAGGGTATGTGCACCTTGGGAGTGGGTACAAGAGGAAAAAAAATATTTGAAAAAGAGCTTATAGTTTTTGAGAAAATTGATTGTAAAGTTTCAAAGGAAAAACTGTCTTTTAAATGTGGAAAATGTCATGTTTCTTTGGACAGGTAACATGCTTTTTGTCGCCATGCAGTCATAAATGTAATACAGAGAAGAGGTTCCAGGAAAAGGGACCGGTAACGGTAACCCAGCAGCAGCAGCACACGTGATGGAACAGGAGCAGGCGCAGGAGGAGAAGGCCATGCTTTTTGAGACACAACAACCCAGGCCTTGCATGAGGACAAGAAGCGTGCGGATAGCATGCTTTTTACCGCCATGCAGTCATAAATGTAATAAAGATAAGAGGTTCAATAAACAGGGACCGGGCGTCAACGCTAACCCAGCAGCAGCAGACGTGATGGAACAGGAGGAGGCGCAGGAGGAGAAGGCCACGCTTTCAGGTGCAACTCAGGCCTTGCATGAGGACAAAAAAATGTGTGCGCAAAGCAATGCAATGAGTAGTTTTCAGGACACAATGGGCTATTCGGAGGAGCTATTCCCACCCCCACAATCTTCTACCTGTGAAAGGTCAATGGAACAGCCACAAATGTTGTGCCCGGATTCACAACCTTTTTCTGTGGAAAATGCACCTCGCACTGAAATGCAAGGCGAGGCCGAGGATGAACATGACGTCAACAACTCAACATGACGCAAAATGGGGGCGGAACAGAAAGCTGCTTTCAATGTTTTGAAGGCCTTAATTGCCTCCGGTGGCCAGTTAGATGCATCATTCATCACACCCAAATCCCAGAGCAATGTGTGCAGGAATTTGAATCTCAGGAGGTGTACCGAGATCATCTGGACAAGTGACCAAGTGACAAAGTGACCAGTGACAAAGTGACAAAGTGACAAAATGACAAAGTGACAAGTGACAAAATGACAAAGTGACAAGTGACAAAGTGAGAAGTGACAAGTGACAAAGTGACAAGTGACAAAATGACAAAGTGACAAGTGACAAAGTGAGAAGTGACAAGTGACAAAGTGACAAGTGACAAAATGACAAAGTGACAAGTGACAAAGTGAGAAGTGACAAGTGACAAAGTGACAAGTGACAAAATGACAAAGTGACAAGTGACAAAGTGACCAGTGACAAAGTGACAACTGACAAAGTGACAAAATGACAAAGTGACAAAGTGACAAAGTGACCAGTGACAAAGTGACAACTGAGAGGTTGTTCTGGGGAGCTCCACTGCACTCAGTCGCATATGAGGAGAGGTCTCGTCGGGACTGCTGATCCTCCTCAGCTTGCTCAAAGCCTTGAGGGTTCCTGAAGATCCTCTGCTTGGAGTTCGCCGGGGTTCAGCTTGGTGTCGGGGTCGGCGGCGTCCTCCTCACTCCAACGTGGCAGATCTTCTGTTGAAGGAAAAAAAAAAAAACATTGTTAAAAGTCCAGTACCGCTTCTGAAGGACTCACCAAGAGATGCAGGAGCGCTTCAATCTAGCGCACCATCGCTCGCTGGGTGATGTCCCTGCCTACGCGCTGGAATTCTACGCTGCACATGCTAGCACGCTTTTGCGCAGTGCCGAGGCGCATTCCAGCAGCTAGTAGCTACCAAGCTTCTGTGGATCTGATTGGGCCACCATGTTGGATCTCTGCCAAGTCCTCCAAAATTTTGAGCAATCCACGTTGCGTGACTGAGCAGTGACAACTCTACAGTCAGCATTACAATACCACTGCTGTGTTTACTGAAGAAATCAATGT
This sequence comes from Hyperolius riggenbachi, assembly GCF_040937935.1. Classification (NCBI taxonomy): domain Eukaryota; kingdom Metazoa; phylum Chordata; class Amphibia; order Anura; family Hyperoliidae; genus Hyperolius; species Hyperolius riggenbachi. The sequence goes on from NC_090647.1 coordinate 523,480,055, forward strand.
TGAAGATGGAAACCGCTGGCATGATGCAAGTGGGGGATTCTGAAGATGAAAACGATCAGCGTGATGATACCAACATCAGGCAACCTGCCTCAGGAAACGCTGGTCCCAGCTATGACAAAGAACAGGACGAGGAACAGCTGGAGTTGGAGCAGGAATTGGATGCCCCCACTGCCGAGGGACAGAGCGGTGCACGTTGGACTTCCACAATTTAGCGGGAAAGGACAGCAGAAGAGGAAGAAAGTGATGCTGGTGACGAATATGGTGCATCACAACAATCACAACGCTTACAAGAACATGAAGATAGAGGAGTCTGGCAGGACTCTCTGGCACACATGGCTCAATTCATGCTAGACTGCATTGAACGCGGCCCGCGCATTATTCACTATTCATTATTATTCATTATTCTGGAATCTGGACAACACCAATTACTGGGTTTATACCCAGTTTATACAAACACAATGTTAAAAAACTGATTGAAGAAAGTGTCAGACAGGTCAAAAATGGAACAATTCCAGCAGGCCCTTGAGGATGGAGACTTTAGAGAGGAGATTGACATCCTCCTCCTTCTCTAGCCAGTTGTACGCCGACAGACTGACTTCAGCAAACCCAGGAGGACCAGGAGGGCAGCAAAGAACACAAGCTGCTGCTAGTGCCCAAAAGGGAATGGTATTGGCAGTGTCCTTGGAGTGGGAACATTTTCTGACACCCATGCAGCAGCCCACAGAACAGCAATCGGGCAGTTCCACGTCCTCCAACACCAATCGCCTAGAGAAGATGGTCAAGGTCCAGGACTACATGTCAGATGGCGTAGCTGTGTTGAACAATCCATCTGCAGACAGACGGTGAGTGTGACAGGCAGCACAGAAGGACCATGGCAACTCACTCATAGTACCACAGTTTGATAGTGCTGCCCAAAAAATTATATGGATCCGTGGACCCGGGCACTGCAGGCAGTACTGGGAAGTGGAAACGCAGATTTTAGTACCTAAACACACGATACAACATGTTTTCCGGGGTCGGACTCTGAGGCACATACAGATGGTCCCGATCATCATCCTCATCATACAACTCTTCTCCTGAGTCTGACCCACCCACCACCTCTGCCACCCCAACATCCCCAGACACAGACCCCTCATCGTCCTCAACATTAACTTGGGATGCTGGCCTGAGCCCGACCTCCTCCTCCACATCAGGCCCCATCATCTCCTCAATGGCAGCCCTCATTAATCGTTCTGGCGACGGACCGATGGACACAACATTCTCCTCCGGAGAGGGCTGCTGCTGACCACTGGCTGCTGTAGTGGATGTCATAGCTTGCGTGGGGCGTTGGCTGTTGCTGTTGTTGGGAGTGCTGCTCACAGCGGAGGTCTCTGAGGAACTCATGGTGAGCTCATATAGTGGTTGGCGGTGAGTGGAGTATTACTGATCCCAGCAATATACACACTGACTGGCAGAGTACGCAATGCTATATAGTCTGGCTGAGCGGTGTACACAGAGTGGCAGTACACACAATGCTATATAGTCTGGCTGAGCCGTGTACACAGAGTGGCAGTACACACAATGCTATATAGTCTGGCTGAGCGGTGTACACAGAGTGGCAGTACACACAATGCTATATAGTCTGGCTGAGCCGTGTACACAGAGTGGCAGTAAACACAATGCTATATATAGCGTGGCTGAGCGAGGTACACAGTGGCAGTACACACAATGCTATATAGTCAGGCTAAGCCGTGTACACAGAGTGTCAGAAAACACAATGCTATATATAGCGTGGCTGAGCGAGGTGCACAGTGGCAGTACACACAATGCTATATAGCCAGGCTAAGCCGTGTACACAGAGTGTCAGAAAACACAATGCTATATATAGCGTGGCTGAGCGAGGTGCACAGTGGCAGTACACACAATGCTATATATAGCGTGGCTGAGCGAGGTGCACAGTGGCAGTACACACAATGCTATATATAGCGTGGCTGAGCGAGGTGCACAGTGGCAGTACACACAATGCTATATTAGTCAGGCTAAGCCGTGTACACAGAGTGTCAGAAAACACAATGCTATATATATATAGCGTGGCTGAGCGAGGTGCACAGTGGCAGTACACACAATGCTATATATAGCGTGGCTGAGCGAGGTGCACAGTGGCAGTACACACAATGCTATATATAGCGTGGCTGAGCGAGGTGCACAGTGGCAGTACACACAATGCTATATATAGCGTGGCTGAGCGAGGTGCACAGTGGCAGTACACACAATGCTATATTAGTCAGGCTAAGCCGTGTACACAGAGTGTCAGAAAACACAATGCTATATATATAGCGTGGCTGAGCGAGGTGCACAGTGGCAGTACACACAATGCTATATATAGCGTGGCTGAGCGAGGTGCACAGTGGCAGTACACACAATGCTATATATAGCGTGGCTGAGCGAGGTGCACAGTGGCAGTACACACAATGCTATATTAGTCAGGCTAAGCCGTGTACACAGAGTGTCAGAAAACACAATGCTATATATATAGCGTGGCTGAGCGAGGTACACAGTGGCAGTAAACAATGCTATATATAGTGTGGCTGAGCGAGCGGTGTACTACTGTTCCCAGCAGCGACACACAATGACTGGGGGGGACCCTGGCTAGCGTGGCTGGAGAGCGAACTACCCTGCCTGCCTACCCAAAGCTAAACCCACAGACAAATGGCGGAGATATGACGTGGTTCGGGTATTTATTTACCCGAACCACGTGACCGTTCGGCCAATCAGAGCGCGTTCGGGCCCGAACCACGTGACCCGTTCGGCCAATCACAGCGCTAGCCGAACGTTCGGGGAACGTTCGGCCATGCGCTCTTAGTTCGGCCATGTGGCCGAACGGTTTGGCCGAGCACCGTCAGGTGTTCGGCCGAACTCGAACATCACCCGAACAGGGTGATGTTCTGCAGAACCCGAACAGTGGCGAACACTGTTCGCCCAACACTACACAGTTGGGAGATCAAATTAAAGTTGTGATTACTCACAGTTGAGGGTGGAATTAGACAGGCAAAACGTTCTAAACTTCACAAAGTCAGAGGCCCTAAATACTTCCCTGCCACCCTTGATGGCTGAACAATGCAAAGCCAACTTCCAATTTAAGTGGGCCACAGCTGCTATTAGATATCTTGGGGTGATGATTCCGAATTTTCTCTCTTAATTACACACCCTTGATAGATCATCTGATCAAAGACCTGGAAATATGGGGGAAAAAACCTCACCTGTCCTGGTTCGGCCGCATGGCCTCAGTTAAGATGAATTTGCTTCCCAGATTTTTATACATTTGTCAGACTCTCCCTATCTACATGCCCCAAAAGGTTCTACTTGATCCACAAATTAGAATCAATGACTTTATATGGGGAAAACGCAGACCTAGGTTAAAGAGAACTATCCTCACGCTGCCGAAGACTGAGGCAGGTGCAGGTCTCCCTGATCTTTTTTTGCACCACCAAGCTGCTGTCCTCAGTAGGCTGTATGAGTGGTGTGGCCATTCCTCTACTAAACACTGGGTTTTGATTGAGCAGAGTTTCTCGAAAACTCAGTTAGCTGTAGTACTGTGGCTCCCCATGTCAGAAACCAAAACCTTGCAGTCCTCACATCCACTCATCCAAGCCACCATAAATACATGGCGCATGGCTATTGGGAGACTAGGGTTCTCCTCGCTGTTTGGTCCCTTAACACCGGTACAAAACAATCCAATTTTCCCACCTGGTTACTTCTCCGCATTTGTAGGAAACTGGGCAACTCCATCCATCCCAAGAATTCATCACTTTTTGGTGAGAGGGATGATCAAAAACCTAGATGCGCTGCATCAGTACATAGAACCCCACACATTCCCACTCTGGGCCTACATGCAATTGAGAAGCTGCATAAACAATTCACCCCACAAAGCCTTTTTCTGCAGTAACCCACATGCTCTCGAAACCGCCCTCCTGGCTAAAGGTCCACACAGACATACCATTTCCCTCACCTATAACATTTTACTCTCAGGTAAACCCAGAACTGACAAACTCCCTTACCAGAAATTTTGGGAAAAAACTCTGGGAAAGGAATTAACAGAAGATCAATGGCAAACAATTTGGGTATTGACACATTAAGATATCCCCTAATGTCTCGATTCAAGAGCAAAGCTTCAAGATTCTGACAAATTGGTATAAAACACCAGCAATATTGAGTACATATGTTAAGGGGGTGACGGATGCATGTTGGCGATGTGGGGCCCCACAGGCTGATTTAATGCATTTGTTCTGGAATTGTACATCGCTGTCCTCGTTCTGGAGAGAGGTACATAGACTGTGTGATTGTCTCTGCCTTGCAAATTCCACAAACTCCTGAAGTATTCTTACTACACTGTAATACATTATCAATGAAAACATACAAGAAAAGCATTTTGGTACATCTAATTAACGCGGCCAGGGCCACTAAACCAATACTTTGGAAGGGCTCTGACCCACCCATGATCCAACAATGGCTGACCAGAGTTGAGGGCCTCTCACAGATGGAGGACATTGCACTAACTGCTAGAGACCAAGTTCACAAATACGTTGAAACCTGGGCTTGCTGGATTTTATTCAAAGATACTGATGAATACAAGGCCTTAATGCTTAACTAAAATCTTTCTTCCCTGATGGGGAACCACTATTGATAGGAGAGGGAGTGGAGTAACCTGGAGAGCACTAGCACTAGAATATGTAAAGTGGGCGTATTGTTGTTAAAGTGACTCTGTAACAAAAATTACAACGTTTTTTCTACCATCCTACAAGTTCCTAAACCTATTCTAATGTGATCTGGCTTGCTGCAGCTCTTTCTACTATAACCATCTCTGTAATAAATCAATGTATATTTCCCCTGTCAGACTTGTCGGCCTGTGTCTGGAAGGCTGCCAAGTTCTTCAGTGTTGAACTGTTCCTCTATGCACACTCCAGTGTGTGTTTTATTTACATAAGCCAGCAGCTTCTCTGCTATCTTATCAGTGATAGAAGAGAGCTGGATAAAAATCCTCCTCTGGAGGCTGTGAAAGGAGCTGGTCTGTCACATACTAAGGAATTAACAACATAGGCAGAGCTGTCTGCAGGAAGCCTGTAATGTTCAGTGCATGAGAGAAGCTGGGGACAGAAGGTAAACACACACAAGTGATCTTTTGAGATTCAGAAGTAAGGCTGTATACAGCCTGCTTGTGTATGGATGTATTTTCTATGTGTGGACATGCTGTACATCAACCTACTTCCTGTTTTGGTGGCCATTTTGTTTGTTTATAAACAAACTTTTTAAAACAGTTTTTGACTACTTTTATTGCGGCGGGGAGCGGTGAAATTGTGACAGAGGGTAATAGGAGATGTCCCCTAACGCACTGGTATGTTTACTTTTGTGCGATTTTAACAATACAGAATCTCTTTAACAAAATATTCTGGTTATTAGATATATTCGTCTTCTAATGGACATTTCATTATCATTCCTTTTTTGTTGTTTCTTAATATTCTTGAGACCTAGAAATGGACAAAGTGCTGCCTTATGTCAGCATTTTGTTCCTACAGCATTAGTCAATGACAAATATAAAGTATGGCTTGCACAATATGCCTTTATATGTTATGAAGAATGAGAAGAAAACTTACACCTTGTACTGTTTTATTGCATTATGTACACAAGACAATGGCTGTAACATTTACATTTTTCTTTCAATAAAGCTTTAAAATGTGAAAAAAAAACCAAACTTTCTAAATACCGTACATACAGGGTGCATTTCTCTATGTTTTCCTTTTTTCCTGTGCAAGAGTTCAGGTCCACTTTAACCAGTACACTATCCAGACACCACAGGGCCTTGAGGAGGAGCCAACCTCCCAGGTGATATTTAACTCCTCTGATTATGCATCTTGCAGCCACTCCATTGGCTACGTCCATTAAAATATTAATTTCATTGAATCTTCTCGTCCAGATGTTACTATGACTTTTCAGACTCTTCCTTCCCTCAAGACAAGGCAGCTAATTAAAAGATGTGCAATCATTTTTTACCTCTCCACACAAGTGTTTGAAAAACCCATTTATTTGAAAACAAATCCAAAAGTAACAAAATACTTTAATGAAAGAATTGAAAAAGAGAGTTTGCCACGTGCAACACAATCTGTCTCTCACTTCAGGGAAAGTTAAGAAAAACATTTAAAGAGAACCTGTAGTAAAATTAACATAATGAATAAAATTGCTTATTTTTTACAATGTTTATTTATAGATTATTTAGTCAGTGTTTGCTGATTGTAAAATCATTCCTCTCCCTGATTTATGTTGAAATGTATCATGGGTGGTGACATCTTTTGTTCTGCCAGGCGATCTGTACGGAATATTTGTTACTGAAAGGCCTATTCACAGAGGAAGATATTGCTTGCTTGACAGTTGGAAAAATCTATTATCACACTGTGGGAAGGGTTTCATCACAATATCAGCCCTACAGACCTCCTTATGATCTATTCGGAAAAAAGGGCGTTGGGAAAAAAGGGTGCGGGGTGTAAACGATAAGCGATAATAGCGTTTATAAAATATTGTGTTGTATTTCGTTTACAAATAATGTTTTACAAATTAAAAAACATGAAATAGTGTGTATGAAATCGCAAATTGTGAAAACGATAATCTTCCCTGTTTTAAAAGTGAAACTTATAATTGTTTGTTAAAAAAACGATAATATATGTTTAATTGTATATTATTGTGAATAATATTTACATAGTTACATAGTTACATAGTTATTTTGGTTTGAAAAAAGACATACGTCCATCGAGTTCAACCAGTACAAAGTACAACTCCAGCCTGCTCCCTCACATATCCCTGTTGATATTATTGTTTCTTCATATAATAAAATCTGAAAATATTGTTTATAACGATTAAAAATAAGTACATTCGTAATAACTATTGTAAAACATAAGTAAATATTACTAACATTTTACTACAACTAAACCTAACCCTACTCTCACACAAAACCCTCCCTGTACCTATACCTAACCCTTAGACCCCCTGGTGGTGCATGACCCTAAATCTCCCCTGGTAATGCCTAACCCTAAGACCCCCCCGGTGGTGCCTAACCCTAAGACCCCCCTGGTGGTGCCTAACCCTAAGACCCCCCCCCCCTGGTGGTGCCTAACCCTAAGACCCCCTGGTGGTGTCTAACCCTAAGCACCCCCTGGTGGTGCCTAACCCTAAATCTCCCCTGGTGGTGCCTAACCCTAAGACTCCCCTGGTGGTGCCTAACCCTAAATCTCCCCTGGTGGTGCCTAACCCTAAGACCCCCCCTGGTGGTGCCTAACCCTAAGTCCCCCCTGGTGGTGCCTAACCCTAAATCGCCCCTGGTGGTGCCTAACCCTAAGACCCCCCTGGTTGTGCCTAACCCTAAGACCCCCTGGTGGTGCCTAGCCCTAAGACCCCCCTGGTTGTGCCTAACCCTAAGACCCCCTGGTGGTGCCTAACCCTAAGACCCCCCTGGTGGTGCCTAACCCCAAATCTCCCCTGGTGGTGCTTAACCCTAACACCCCCCTGGTGGTGCCTAACCCTAAATTTCCCCTGGTAATGCCTAACCCTAAGACCCCCCCTGGTGGTGCCTAACCCCCCTGGTGGTGCCTAACCCTAAGACCCCCCTGGAGGTGCCTAACCCTAAGACCCCCCTGGTGGTGCCTAACCCTAAGTCTCCCCTGGTAATGCCTAACCCTAAGACCCCACCCCCCCGGTGGTGCCTAACCCTAAGACCCCCCTGGTGGTGCCTAACCCTAAGACTCCCCTGGTGGTGCCTAACCCTAAGCACCCCCTGGTGGTGCCTAACCCTAAATCTCCCCTGGTGGTGCCTAACCCTAAGACCCCCCTGGTGGTGCCTAACCCTAAGTCCCCCCTGGTGGTGCCTAACCCTAAATCTCCCATGGTGGTGCCTAACCCTAAGACCCCCCCTGGTGGTGCCTAACCCTAAGTCCCCCCTGGTGGTGCCTAACCCTAAATCTCCCATGGTGGTGCCTAACCCTAAGACCCCCCCTGGTGGTGCCTAACCCTAAGACCCCCTGGTGGTGCCTAACCCTAAGACCCCCCTGGTGGTGCTTAACCCTAAGACCCCCCTGGTTGTGCCTAACCCTAAGACCCTACTGGTGGTGCCTAAGCCTAACCACCCCCCTGGTGGTGCCTAACCCTAAGACCCCCTGGTGGTGCCTAACCCTAAGACCCCCCTGGTGGTGCCTAACTCCAACCACCCCCTCGTGGTGCCTAACCCTAAGACCCCCCTGGTGGTGCCTAACCCTAAGGCGTCACGGGTGCATTTTGTAAACTTAAATCATCACAAGCGCAGTTATAAAACATTAAAAATCTCCGGGCGCCGTTTGAAAACGTTAATTAATCTCCGGGCCCCCTTTTTTCCTGTTTGGCGCCCATCAAACAATATTTATTATGGCAGTCTATGGCGGCACCCAATGTCCACTTGCCTCATGCGTCCAAATTTCCTGCTTTCAAAAAAAGTAAAGATTTCTCATGAGAAAGGGGGCATCAGCTACTGATTGGGATGAAGTTCAATTCTGGAGTTTATCTTTAAAGCGCATCTGAAGCGAGGACACTCAGTTCAGTTTAGAGACTTACCTATGTAGAGGGAACGATCTGGATATCATAGAGCTTTATCAGTCCTCTGTCCATCACGTCATTCCATCGCTGTCCCCCATTGAAGCTATTTAACCTGCTAGGTTAAATACCTCTTCAGCATTTATCGAGCAGCCTTCAGAAGTACATCCCTGGATGCTTCTCCACATCCATAGGTGTCTGCACCCCAGTCTACTTGTCTATGTGAAATACCCCACAATCCCTGCCCGGCCCCCTCACCTTGGCTACAATGTAGGCAGAGGTAGACAGCAGTCACCTAGAGCCACATTCACAAAAGTTCAAGGTAGTGCGTCTTGCGCAATGAGCATGACCCACATTAACTAGGTTATGCAAGCTTTGCTAGTGTAATGTACATTTCGCTACTTGCATAGTGTGTGTTGTTCTAATAACATTTTTGTTTCCTAGCCTAGGTAACAGGGATGGCACTGATTGTGCAATTATCAGTGTAAGTAACAGAAATACTGCTGAATGTTCTCTGTGAACGGCAACCTTACCGAACTTTTGTGAATATGGCCTAGGCTGGATTTACACTTTTGTGCCCCTAGGCCAAATATGTTGTGGTTCCCCTTCCTGGTGCAGCAGAACCCCTCCCATTCCATGTGCAGACCCCTTTTCCATATATACAGTATCTTCCATGTATAGCAGCCCCATTATTATATGAACAGCTCCTTTGGGCAATGGGCATCAGATGTAGAGGGTCAAAGTTGACCATAATGGTGCACTATGGGGGCGAACTGAACTTCTGCAAAAGTTCGCCTTCGCTGGCGAACCACCGAAAGTGGGCCATCTCTAGTAGCAACTCATCTTTCATGTCCAGGTGTCTCCTTGGGCTGCAACCACCTAATGCCTGGGTCTTTGTGGCCTTTCCAGAAATCCAGCCGTGAATATGGCCCGTAGAAGCTGAGGAATAGAGCTAACTGTTGTCACTAAGGACATGCTATTAGTGACATTGTTCAGTGCAGCTGGAGGTAAGGTTGCACAGTATGGAGGTGTAGTATGTATTCAGTACCCAGTGACCCACTACAGGGTCTCTTTAAACAGTTTGTTGCCAATGCCTGAATTTCTGCTTTAACCTTCCTAGCTGTAACCACGAGTCAGGCTTGGGGTGGAAAAAAGCAGCCAGAAGTGGTAATCCCGAGCCTGACTCGGACTAACTGCCGGGAAGGATAGGGAGACAGCAGCAGCATGGGGGCATTTCAACCCACTTCCCCCCGGGATCCAGGCGCCGACAGCCATTCTTCTTATGGTCCTCGGAGGCTCTGGATCCCTCTGGTGAGATCGCCGTTTGTCATCATGTTGATGGACGGCAAATTCACTATAGGGTTTCAGCACCACCCGGAGGACAGAAGGAGAATTGCAGTGCTGGATCCCAGGGAGGTGAGTATGTGCAGCGGCTGCTGCAGATCTCTCTGCGGTGGCATTTTGGTTTTAGGGTCTAAAAGCATGTCAAAAAAATGGCACTACTTTTAGACCCAGAAATCCAAAAATAATAATTCTGCCGGCGAGGTTAACTAAATGAAAGAGTTTTTTTTGTTGTTGTTCAGAAATTTGAACATCAGCCAGGAGTAGAGCCGTTATACTTCCCAATATTATTTTATACAGATGGTTCTCTTGCCCTTGAAGAAAATGCATGTCAGGTACAGCAGGCACTCCACCTGATAAGGCATAATTAATAGCAGAGCACAAACGAAGCATGACATCCAATAAAAAAAAAATTTGCAGACACAGATAAATAGAGTCACAGAGAAAGTCAGTGTCGCACGAGGTGACAGAAGGATGAAAAGCACATTTCTTATCAACAAGCATATCCCAGGGCTGTTTGAAAATGTTAGTCAAATGTTACCCGGATTCGCAGATGTCGTCCTTTTTCACGCCTGTTTAGGACGAGGAAAGCATGTCATGTTCTAACTGTTTCTGTTCAAATAGATTGGCGGCCTGAAGGCATGAGGGATTCTTTGCACTCCGTTAAGGTCAGTTTCTAACCACAAATTATTCACACACACGGATCATCCGAGGACTAATATTTACAATATTCTTATGCTGCACTTAGGAACATCTGTATGGTCTAGAGTGCAAATATCATAAGTATACTTCATGGAGGAGAACATTGCCTATGGTGAAGGCCATTTTCTACACCTCTACAGCAGGTACAGAAAATAATCACCCTCCTCAAAATATCCATGTTCTGTTAAGCTGATAAGGTGTCCATCAGGGGCATAACGACTCATCATGGGACCCAACAGCAAAACCTTGGTGGGTGCCCATTCGCCCAAAGATTCACACCTTTCTCTTGCCTACCCTTGCAATGGTTATAAAACAAGTTTGGACATCACAATTCTTCACATCCATACCAAGTGTAGCCGCAAAAACATCTGACTTGAAGGATAAACTCCTTTACTGGAGAGCAGGTTAGTAGTCGGGACCCTGTCACAGCTCTGCTCCCCAACCCCCCCCCCCCCTTCATGCTGATGCATGGGCTGCTCCCCTTTACTTACGCCCCTGGTGCCCATACAGTTGGGGACAGGCCCGGATTTACATCACAGGAGCCTATAGGCACAGATCTCCTGGCACCTTAGACTCGTCCTTCATGAACCTACAAACCCCTGTCGACCCACACTGCAAATGTGCTGGCTGGCCCAGCTGTCACTTCTCCCTTAATTCCCTTGCCCGTCATTGGTAGCTACAGATGCCCCTTAGTATTAGGTAGCCAGCGGTATCCTTGGTATTAAAGAGAATCTGAAGCCAGATTAAAAATGGCTTTTTAGCTTATATTCAGCAGGGGCATGTTTGCCCCTGCTAAAAGGACGCTATCCCGCGGCATAACGAGGGGTCTTTACCCCCCAAATCCCCTCCATGGTGCCCAGGGATCGCTTCTGTGTGAGGCAGGGCTATGAGCTGCAGCCCTGCCTCACACGCATCTGTCAGCGGCGAATCTCCGCCTCTCCCCTGCCCCTCTCAGTCTTCCTTCGCTGAGAGGGGCGGGGGAGAGGCGGAGATCCGCCGCTGACAGACGCGTGTGAGGCAGGGCTGCAGCTCATAGCCCTGCCTCACATGGAAGCGCACAGGGGCAGCAAAATCCACGACCAAGAAAGTCGTGGATTTTGCAGGGGGTATTTGGGGGGTAAAGACCCCTTGTTATGCCGCAAACATGCCCCTGCTGAAAATAAGCTAAAAAGCCATTTTTAATGTGGCTTCAGATTCTCCTTAAGTTGCCCCTGACTGAAGGGAGATCTGCTCAGTGGAATTATTATTGGTACTGTATGTACTTATCTCCTTGGCTTGCACTATCAAGTCAGTGAAATGCCAAGACGCAGGTGAGTAACGTCTCATTTACCCTCCCCGCTGGACTCTGCATAGGGAAGAAGGAAAAGGAACACTCAAGAAGCAGAGTAAGCCACCTTTCTATCACCAGGTGCCTGTAGGCACAAGCCTAGAGTGCCTTATGTTAAATCCGGCCCTGGCTGGTGATATATGGGGAGGTAGACCAAGAGACAGATCTCTCTCTCTGATTGAATCTGATCAAAGAGAGATCTGTTGGTTGCCCTACAATGCTGGCGGATTCCCGATCGATTTCAGCTTGACATCTCTTGGGAATCGACCTTGAGAGTAGTGTTGGGCGAACAGTGTTCGCCACTGTTCGGGTTCTGCAGAACATCACCCTGTTCGGGTGATGTTCGCGTTCGGCCGAACACCTGATGGTGTTCGGCCTTTTAAGTTCGGGTTCGCCCCGAACTACTAAATGGCCGCCGAACAGGGCCCCTGTTCGGCCGAACAGGGCCCTGTTCGGCCGAATACTGACCCCCTATGGGGTCGCAGGCATAAGGGGGGAGCATGCCCCGATCGCGGGGGGGGGGGGGGTGAAATTCCCCCCCCCCCCTCCGCTAGCGCTCCCCCCTCTGCCTGCTTCCCCATACAAAAGTTTAAGGAAGTAAAACAGTACCGGTGGTAGTGGGTGGCTGGCAGTGGGTGGCACTATGAAGTGAGTGACTGAGGAGGAGGAGTCCGGAGAGTGACGCGTTGAGGGAGGCCGGGCAGCGGGCGGTTCAGCAGTAGTACGGTACTACTGCTGAACCGCCCGCTGTCCGGCCTCCCTCAACGCGTCACTCTCCGGACTCCTCCTCCTCAGTCACTCACTTCATAGTGCCGCCCACTGCCAGCCAGTGGTGCTCAGCAGAGCTCGAATATTCGAGTAGCTCGAATATTCGAGCTCTTTTCCAGCTATTCGAGCTCGGTATTCGAGCTCCGAATAGCTGTAGCTATTCGAATGGGCTATTCGAGTACACTCGAATAGCCCATTCACTATTCGAGCTATTCGAGCAAAACGGCGCTATTCGAGCTCGGTACCGAGCTCGAATAGCGTCATAGCCCAGATTGATGTCCTTAGAGCCAATCAGAGGGCTCCCAGGCCCTCTGACGGCAGCCAATCACAGAGGGGGACCCTGGCCAGCCCCTACCCTATAAATAGCGGCCGCCATGTTAGGTTTCTCTGTGCTTGCCTGAGACTTGTACAGAGAGAGAGTTGCTCCTTTGTGCTTTGGCTTAGCAAGAGCTCTATTGTGGTCATTTACCTAGCGTTTTTGCTCACATACACCTCCTATACACACCTATATTGTTGTTAGTTAGTTAGACATTGTATTTTAGTTAGTATCTTTTGTGTTACATAGAGACAGGCCAGCTGCTGCAGGCTTACAGCTTTAGGCCTCAGGGCCTTGCCTGTGTGGGCAGCTGTCCTCCTGTCCTCTGTTTATTTCTCTCTATTCTATACCAGTATTTCTGCTGTCCTTTACTACTGATTGTATTAGTATTTTAGTTATATACTGTAACTGTACTAGGACACTCACTGTCACTGTTCATAGGCTACTAGCTGCTCCTGCGTGTGTGCACTCACTTTCTGTGTACACACTACACACACTCTATTTCCTTCTGATAACTGATTGATTATTGTAATTGATTATTGTAATTAGTTAGTTGTACTTACTGTTACTACTTACTGTACTAGGAGTCTAGGACACTCAGTCACTGTTCATAGGCTACTAGCTCCTGCGTGTGTGCACTCACTGTCTGTGTACACACTACACACACTCTATTTCCTTCTGATAACTGATTGATTATTGTAATTAGTTAGTTGTACTTACTGTTACTACTTACTGTACTAGGAGTCTAGGACACTCAGTCACTGTTCATAGGCTACTAGCTCCTGCGTGTGTGCACTCACTGTCTGTGTACACACACTACACACACTCTATTTCCTTCTGATAACTGATTGATTATTGTAATTAGTTAGTTGTACTTACTGTTACTACTTACTCTTACTGTACTAGGAGTCTAGGACACTCAGTCACTGTTCATAGGCTACTAGCTCCTGCGTGTGTGCACTCACTGTCTGTGTACACACACTACACACACTCTATTTCCTTCTGATAACTGATTGCTTATTGTAATTAGTTAGTTGTACTTACTGTTACTACTTACTCTTACTGTACTAGGAGTCTAGGACACTCAGTCACTGTTCATAGGCTACTAGCTCCTGCGTGTGTGCACTCACTGTCTGTGTACACACACTACACACACTCTATTTCCTTCTGATAACTGATTGCTTATTGTAATTAGTTAGTTGTACTTACTGTTACTACTTACTCTTACTGTACTAGGAGTCTAGGACACTCAGTCACTGTTCATAGGCTACTAGCTCCTGCGTGTGTGCACTCACTGTCTGTGTACACACACTACACACACTCTATTTCCTTCTGATAACTGATTGCTTATTGTAATTAGTTAGTTGTACTTACTGTTACTACTTACTCTTACTGTACTAGGAGTCTAGGACACTCAGTCACTGTTCATAGGCTACTAGCTCCTGCGTGTGTGCACTTACTGTCTGTGTACACACACTACACACTATCACACACTCTATTTCCTTCTGATAACTGATTGATTATTGTAATTAGTTAGTTGTACTTACTGTTACTACTTACTCTTACTGTACTAGGAGTCTAGGACACTCAGTCACTGTTCATAGGCTACTAGCTCCTGCGTGTGTGCACTCACTGTCTGTGTACACACACTACACACACTCTATTTCCTTCTGATTACTGATTGATTATTGTAATTAGTTAGTTGTACTTACTGACTGTTACTACTTACTTACTTACTGTACTAGGGACACTCACTCAGTCACTGTTCATAGGCTAGCTCCTGCGCGTGTTTGCGCGTGCGTGCACTCACTGTCTGTAGTGTACACACACTAAATTTACTTGTGATTACTACTGATTATTGTAACTGCTAGTTGTACTTCCTGACTGTTACTACTTACTTACTGTACTAGGGACACTCACTCAGTCACCTCACCCACCAACCCACTCCATTAAAGTACCCCACTTTTCACCCGCCCTTTTAAAAAACTTTTGTCTATACACCCAAAACATCGAAGATGTCTGGAAGTGGCAGCCAGCGCGGTTTGGGCAAGGGGAAGGGCAGCAAGGGAATCAGGAGGAGAGGGAGCAGCATTGTGGCAGGCCGCGGCCGCGCCACCATGCACAGTTCCGCAGCAGCAGCAGCAGCGTCAGTGGCTAACATTCCTCCCATAGCCACTGGCCGTGGACGCCTTGGGCGCCGCCCAGCAGGAGCATCTGCAACTCACGCTGCAGAGACACAGCAGCAGCAGCGTGTAGCACCTGCTCCGATTTTCCTCCAGCCGGGTCGGAAACGTCCCATTGAGGAAAAGCATGCAGACACTGTGGTGCAACTCATGACGGAGGATGAGCAGCCCGCCATCAGCTCTGCATCCGAGGCCTCCACCCTCACCACCACCACC
Organism: Hyperolius riggenbachi; assembly: GCF_040937935.1. Taxonomy (NCBI): domain Eukaryota; kingdom Metazoa; phylum Chordata; class Amphibia; order Anura; family Hyperoliidae; genus Hyperolius; species Hyperolius riggenbachi. Next base: position 523,495,494 of record NC_090647.1, read on the forward strand.
ACCACCCCTGTTCGCAGCAGCCGCCCAGCAGGGTCTGGGGAGGAGGCCAGTTCACCGTCACTCGCCGACCTGTCATTCAGCAGTCTTTTGACCCCAGGCATCATGAGTAAATTGTCTGCTGTTGTTGGTGATCTTGAGGAGGAGATGCTGATGGGCACTTTGGGGGATGAGGGATTGGACAGCAAGACTGTGGCGACAGTCAAGCAGCCCATCCATGCATCAGGAGAGGAGTTTGGGGGGTCATCATCCCAGCAGGACATGTTTCAGGAGGGGGAGGATGATGATGACCCGGTGACAGACAGAGACTGGGTGCCACCACCTCCAGGGGATGTCGTCCTCAGCAGCTCTGAGGAGGAGGAGGAGGATGCGCTTGTGGGCCTTGCAAGGAGGCGCATCATTGCAAGCATTGGCAGCAGTAGGCAGGTCCCACAGCCTGCTGGTGTCTCAGGCTCAGCAGCAGCAGCAGCAGCATCTGCCAGTACCACCACCAGCCGCACCCAAGCCCCCCCCCCCAACCACCACAGGGAGACAGGCAGCAGCGCTTCCATGCCGTAGGGGGATGTTTCTGTCACCAATCTGGCGATATTTCACCATGCCCACTGTGTACAGCAAGTACGCCACTTGCAACCACTGTCAGCGGAAGTTGAGCAGAGGTGCAGACCCCTTAAAGTTCAGCACCAGCTCGCTCATCAACCACCTTGCTGCGAAACATTTCCACCAGCATGAGGAGTTCCAGAGGCTGAAGGCATCTGGTGCTGGCAGTGGCACCACACCCATCACTGCACAGCCTTCAGCAGCAGCAGCAGCAGCAACAGCAGCCACCCGCCCTCCTGCTCCTCCAGCAGCACCAGCAGGAGTGCGGAAACGCACTGCTCCTCCCCCCTCTGCAACTCCTGCCGCCGACACTGAGGCCTGTTCTGGCAGCCAGTCCTCAGTGGCCTCCTCCGCTGTGTCTGCTGATTCCTGTGCCAGCAAAAGGCCATGCCAGAGCCTTTTGAGCGAGTCCTTCCAGGGGGTGGTTAGGGCTCTGCCTCCCAGCAGCCGTCGCGTGCGGCAGCTGAACGGCTTGCTGGCACGGGCCATGTGCTCCCAACTCCTGCCGTACATGCTCGTGCAGGAGGGGAGCGACATTCGTGCGCTGCTTGCTTGCGCAGCCCCAGACTGGCAGCTCCCCAGCAGACACTTTTTCTCCCGCAAGGCCATTCCTGCACTGCACCGCTTTGTGATGGCCAATGTGGAGCGAGGGCTGGAGCACGCGGTTGGTGAAAGGGTCCATGTCACCATGGACTCCTGGAGCAGCCGCTTCGGGACAGGCCGCTACCTGTCCTTCACTGTCCACTGGGTCAGCTTGGTGGAAGGGGGTGAGGATGGGAGAGCAGCAGCGGGCACAGCAGCAGCAGCAACACAGTGGGTGGTGCCACCCCGCAGGGTCAGGGGAACTGCAGCAGGTTCCTCCGATCCTCTGCCATCCTCCGGCACACCTGGCCAAACCCCCCGCCTCAGCAGCAGCGTGAAGGCCCGCCACTGCCAAGCGCTGCTGCACTTGGTCAGCCTTGGGAAGACCAAGCTGACGGCAACCCATGTGTTGGCCAAACTCCAGGAGCAGGAGAGGATTTGGCTGACCTCCAGAGGCCTCAGAGTCGGAGAGGTGGTGGCCGACAATGGGGCCAATCTGGTTGCCGCAATAGACAGGGGAAACCTGACCCACATCCCCTGTCTTGCCCACGTGCTGAACCTGGTGGTGCAGAAGTTCTTGCGCACCTACCAGGGGATGGGCGAACTGCTGGAAACGGCAAGGAACGTTGTGCGTCACTTCCGGCGCTCGGCTGCAGCCTGTGCGAGCCTGGAAGACGTGCAAAAGGAGCTGGATCTGTCACGCCTGCCTGCTGCCACACTCACACTACTCCTCCATTCCTCCTGCTGCTGCTGTCTGTCTGTGTTTCCCACTGCCAGGGTACACAGAATTACCTTCTGCTGCCAGTCTGCCACCAGCTATTACGTCAAACAAAAGCTGCACACATAATTACTCCTCCATTCCTCCTGCTGCTGCTGCTGTCTGTCTGTCTGTGTTTCCCAACGCCAGGGTACACAGATTTACCTTCTGCTGCCACTCTGCCACCAGCTATTACGTCAAAAAATAGCTATATCTGTGTAATTGGTTGTAAAACCAAAACTACAAAACCATTACAAAAAAAAAGGTTTAATTTTTCTGAGGTGCCCGGGTTGAAAACTGTGTTGTCCCAGTTGTGCATTGGACACGATGTGGGCTGCACGACCGCTGTCTGGGACCTCCTGTTGTGTTCATTTACGGCCTGGTATCACCGCTAGGTACCAGGGCTATTATGTCACGCTGCCTGCCTGCTGCCACACTCACACTACTCCTCCATTCCTCCTGCTGCTGCTGTCTGTCTGTGTTTCCCACTGCCAGGGTACACAGAATTACCTTCTGCTGCCAGTCTGCCACCAGCTATTACGTCAAACAATAGCTGCACACATAATTACTCCTCCATTCCTCCTGCTGCTGCTGCTGTCTGTCTGTCTGTGTTTCCCAACGCCAGGGTACACAGATTTACCTTCTGCTGCCACTCTGCCACCAGCTATTACGTCAAAAAATAGCTATATCTGTGTAATTGGTTGTAAAACCAAAACTACAAAACCATTACAAAAAAAAAGGTTTAATTTTTCTGAGGTGCCCGGGTTGAAAACTGTGTTGTCCCAGTTGTGTATTGGACACGATGTGGGCTGCACGACCGCTGTCTGGGACCTCCTGTTGTGTTCATTTACGGCCTGGTATCACCGCTAGGTACCAGGGCTATTATGTCACGCTGCCTACCTGCTGCCACACTCACACTACTCCTCCATTCCTCCTGCTGATGCTGCTGTCTGTCTGTGTTTCCCACTGCCAGGGTACACAGAATTAGCTTCTGCTGCCACTCTGCCACCAGCTATTACGTCAAACAATAGCTGCTCACATTACTCCTCCATTCCTCCTGCTGCTGCTGCTGTCTGTCTGTGTTTCCCACTGCCAGGGTACACAGATTTACCTTCTGCTGCCACTCTGCCACCAGCTATTACGTCAAACAATAGCTGCACACATAATTACTCCTCCATTCCTCCTGCTGCTGCTGCTGTCTGTCTGTGTTTCCCACTGCCAGGGTACACAGATTTACCTTCTGCTGCCACTCTGCCACCAGCTATTACGTCAAAAAATAGCTATATCTGTGTAATTTGTTGTAAAAACAAAACAAAAAAAACCAAATAAAAGGTTTAATTTTTCTGAGGTGCCCGGGTTGAAAACTGTGTTGTCCCAGTTGTGTATTGGACACAATGTGGGCTGCACGACCGCTGTCTGGGACCTCCTGCCTGCTGTGTTTATTTACAGCCCTGGTATCACCGCTAGGTACCAGGGCTATTATGTCACGCTGCCTGCCTCATTGACTGCCTGCTGCCACACACTCATCCTCCTCCTCCTGCTGCTGAATTTACCTCCTGCTGTCTGTGTGTTTCCACTGCCAGGGAGCACATACAATGGCGCTTCCAACATGCGTGCGCCACCAGCTATTTGTTACGCTCAAAAATAGCTGCATTTCTTTAAAAAAAAAAATTTGAAAAGAGAAATAAGTGAAGAAGAAGACGATATAGAAGAAGATGAAGAAGAAGAAGATGAAGAAGAAGAAGAAGAAGAAGGAGAAGAAGATGAAGATGAAGAAGATGAAGAAGATGAAGATGAAGAAGATGAAGAAGATGAAGAAGAAGAAGATGAAGAAGAAGAAGATGAAGAAGAAGAAGATGAAGATGAAGAAGAAGATGAAGATGAAGAAGATGAAGAAGATGAAGAAGAAGAAGATGATGAAGAAGAAGAAGATGAAGAAGATGAAGATGAAGAAGATGAAGATGAAGAAGAAGATGAAGAAGATGAAGAAGATGAAGAAGAAGATGAAGAAGATGAAGAAGATAAAGAAGAAGAAGATGAAGAAGAAGAAGAAGATGAAGAAGAAGATGAAGAAGATGAAGAAGATGAAGATGAAGAAGAAGATGAAGAAGATGAAGAAGAAGAAGATGAAGAAGATGAAGAAGAAGATGAAGAAGATGAAGAAGAAGATGAAGAAGATGAAGAAAAAGAAGATGAAGAAGAAGAAGATGATGATGAAGAAGATGAAGAAGATGAAGAAGAAGAAGAAGACAATATAAAAGAAGAAGAAGATATAGAAGAAGATATAGAAGAAGAAGATATAGAAGAAGATATAGAAGAAGAAGATATAGAAGATAAAGAAGAAGAAGTATATACAGTACTGAACAAATTTCTGGACACAACTTCTCTTTTCAACTTTTATTTTTTAAAGGAACATCCCCACATAATCACTTGCTGTTGTTACTTGGAAAAAAAGAGGTTTCTTGCATCATTCACCCTCAAAACAAGTCTTGGAAGCTATTTAAGGCCATTTCGAATAGTCAGCTCGAATAATGAGCTCGAATACCGACTCGAATAGTGAGCTCGAATCCGAGGTCGAATCAAATAGTAAAAATTATTCGACTCGAATATTCGACTGACCTCGAATAATTTACTATTCGAATTCGACCTAACTCGAATTTTGAAAAGGGGTATTTGAGCACCACTGCTGCCAGCCACCCACTACCACCGGTACTGTTTTACTTCCTTAAACTTTTGTATGGGGAAGCGGGCAGAGGGGGGAGCGCTAGCGGAGGGGGTGGGGGGAATTTCCGACCCCCCCCCGCAATCGGGGCATGCTCCCCCCTTATGCCTGCGACCCCATAGGGCCCCCAAAAGCGGGATGTTCGGCGAACTTTCCCGAACCTGAACATCCAGGTGTTCGCCCAACACTACTTGAGAGGCTGCTGATTCTGCCTAGCCACTGTCCCCCAAGCGTTAATGGCTGCAAAGCAACAAAATGTGAATATTTTGTAAGAGGCAATTCTTTTCGAAGCTTGCTTTATCTAATAGTGTCAGCAAAAGCATAACAGTGCCATACCAGTTTAGTTCTCACCTAGAATAGCCAGCATTAGGTCCAGTGATGATGATTGGAATCAGCTAATGTAATCAGCTAATAAATATGGTTTTTAAACTCTCAAAAATTACAGTTTAAAAAAAACTGTAATGAAAAAACCTCCCCTGGGGGTTACTCACCTCGGGTGAGGGAAGCCTCCGGATCCTATTGAGGCTTCCTCCGTCCTCCTTGGTCCCACGGCGGCGGCGAAAATCCTCCCGGAGCGGTGGCGATGTAAATATTTACTTCCTTGGCTCCAGCACAGGCGCAGTAGCTGCTCTCTGCACGGAGATAGGGGAAAATAGCCGATCTCCGTCGGGCCGCTCTACTGCGCAGGCGCAAGTTTCCTGCGCCTGCGCAGTAGAGCGGACAGAGATCGGCTATTTTTGCCTATCTCCTTTGGAAGAGCCGCAACAGCGCCCCTGGTGGAGCCAGAAAAGGTAACTATTGCACAGGCTGACAAATTGTCGCCTTTGCGTTCCGTGGGCTGCAGCAAGACCGCTGTGGGACACAGGAGGACAGGCGAAGCCTCGATAGGGTCCAGAGGCTTCCCCGTACTGAGGTGAGTACCCCCCAGGGGAACTTTTTTTCAGTACAGGTTTTCTTTAAAAAACATTTTCCTTTGCATTTTTAAAATCGATTACACAAAATTACGAATGATTACAATTTCAGACAAAATTAATTACGTTTTTCCCAACATTTTGCATTATAATTTTGCAATGTAATTGTGAATTTCGATGCAAAATTATGTATATGCTAAATTTGAGCTCATAAGTAACTAGGTCAACCACTGCAGCTATCCTCATGGCAGAAAAACACATCAGTGCCAGACCTGTGTGCCTCTAGACCAGCACAGCCAGCAGCAGGACAGCAATGCAAGGTCAACCACTGCAGCTAGTCTCAGAGCATAAAAACTTTCTAGACCAACACAGCCAGCAGCAGGACAACAAGGCAAGGTCAACCACTGCAGCTAGCCTCAGAGCAGCAATGACTTATCAGTCTCAGGCTGGTCTACCTCTGGACCAGCATAACTATCAGCAGGACCGCAATGCAAGGTCAACCACTGCAGCTAGCCTATGGGCCACACCAGCTCATCAGTAGGAGAACCTTCCCAGCCCTTGCTCATTCTGCCACCAGGCCTCCTGCCATCTGAATCTTTAGGTCACGACTCAAAAATGTGCAGTACAGAGATGCTCATCGTGGGAAGTATTTGGAGACCCGAGTATTTCTAAAGCCTTCCGAGAAGGGCCTAAGGCTTCCTAAATGTTAAGTTGGATTGCTGCAACGGGGGACTGGGGGAACCAAGAGAGGGGCGGGAAGGCTCTATAGGATCCAGATCCTTCCCTCTTCTTAGGGGAGTATGTTAGGTTTTTTTTTAGGTGAGTACAGTTATTCTTAAAAGCTACACAATATATTTTTTTAATCTAGAAGATACATTGAACTTGTAAAAGGTCTTTTTTTCTAATGTGCTTCCCAGCCTTCTCTCCAGACTTTCTTGGATATCTAGTAGATCATTACATAACTTGGAGTGAAGAGTCATCACCAACTGATGCAGAAAAGATCTCCAGCACTGTGGACAGCATCCGTCACAGACCTGCAGGACATCACTCAGCAGAACATATTCTGAGAAAATCCCATAGACAGTAGCAGTCACATCTCTGCGCTGCATCACTCAGCACGGCTCCAGATGCCTTCCACGCTTTCTCATGCACTACTGGAAGAGGGAAGAGCGTGAGGAAACACATAGTATGAAAATAATGACGTGTGTGAGCCAGAAAAACAGATGCAAAATGAGTCCACCCCTGTTTTGAACACACTACATCAAGAAACAGAATGTACTTAGGTTGTTGGGTCAACAGGACCGGTTCAAGGAGCCATGTGGCCCTGGGGCAAACTTCATCGTTGGCCCCCTCCCCATTACCCCTCTACTCCCCGGGGCCCTGCTGCAAGTATATTAGCAGCCATAATCACCTTATCCCCATCGGGTGAGCGGGCGGGCAGTGGCTGCACTCAGAGGCACTCTGTCTTTCTCCCACTCTATGACCTGGCACGTCATGTGTAAACACACGCCGGGTCATAGAGTGGGAGGGAGACAGAGTGTCCCCGAGTGCAGCCGCTGCCGCCCGCTCACCCGACGGAGATAAGGTGATTATGGCTGCTAATATACTTGCAGCAGGGCCCCAGGAAGCAATGTGAGCAGGAAGGGGGGTCGGGAGGGAAGAAAGTATCGCAGGGTCGGCGCTGCAGGGGCCCAAGCAGAGGTTGGGGCCCCGGGGCTAATGCCCCTTTTGCCTCTATGGTAGCGCCGGCCCTGTGGGTCAAAACACACTACTAGGAAGTGAGAAACATTTGGAAGATTTTGAAGATAAGGATTACCTGCCTGGTACTTGTCTTGGTTTAAAGGACAGACAAAGTCGATATCCAATCAATTATAAAGATTGAATCAGGCAGAGAATGAAGCCGCAACATGGCCACTGATCAATTGTTTGGATTGATTTCCAACCACAACGATCGAACCGGCATGCTGGAAAAATCTTACCCAAAACGAATGATTCAGATGTGTGGCAGTATCGCGGGTTGACTTCCTGAAAACTGACGGACTACCATGTAAAATGTGTAGAGTGTGCACTTGGCAACACCGATTTCCATCCAATTCGATTATAATAATCAAATTAAATGGTTGATCCGCCGTCAAGTCACCTGATGTATAGCCAACTTAAAGCGGAATATAACCCTGCATTTCAACTTTGCTCTAAAACATTATTTACAGTATATTATATGCAACCAGCATTTTTTTTTTTACTAGACCAGCATTGGAAGGGTTACACAGAGCTTTAAAGTTCCTGTACAGAACTGCAGACGCATCGGAAGCTGACATAGACACATTTTGTTTACATAAATGTATCTAAGTGTGGCATGTGACTCACTCTCTCTGACTGAGAAGGAGCTGGAGGACAGCCAAAGAGTGTGTAACATTTATCACTTGTTACATTCTATTTAGATAAATGTATCTATCTGAACTTCTGCATATCTCTCCACCGAACTTTAAACCTCTGTGTTTAACCCTTCCAATGCTGGTCTAGTAAAAAAAATGCTGGTTGCATATAATATGCTGTAAATAATGTTTTAGAGCAAAGTTAAAATGCAGGGTTATATTCCGCTTTAAGAGTGGTCTTGCCTCAACATCATAAAACTAGTGCCTTGACTGATTGTGTGAGTATCTGGCCTCCTTGCATCATTTTAACACCTCCACCATACTGTTCAGCAATACAACACCAAAACCTCAGCATTTCATTATGGCAGTTATCTATAAGAACATAGTAGCATGCCTGTAGTGATTTTTAAGTATATAATTCGATTCTAACCTCAGTAGTAGCTATAAAGGACAACTGATAAAGTAGTAGTAGCTATAAAGGACAACTGAAGTGTAGGGGATTCTAAAATGTTTCATGTTATTTGGATATAGGATAGTACATTTAGAGTTGAAGCTAAGTGGCTTGAAGAATCATGTCTGAGATTGAGTAATCTCCAGAGATGAGAGCCTTCACAGGTAAGTGAATATAGACAGGGTCTGTGGGGGGTTTGTGGAATACATTGTGAGCAAAGTTGCTTGCGAATTTTCACCAAAGTAATTTTCACATTGAATATGCTATTCTCATTTTTGAGAATTTTTTTGTGAAAATAGCTTGTATTTTTAAGTTTTTGAATTTTTTTGTGAAAACACGAAAAATGTGATATTTTACTGCAATAATTTGTGAAAAGCCCTAAAACATCGAAAAATTATATTTTTGTATAGTACAAATGTTTACTATGAAATATCTTTATTTTTATCATGACAATTTGCGAAAAGCGCAAAGAACACGAAAAATAACCGAATTTCTTTTGAATGGCATTTTTTGTTCAAAAATGTAATCTAGCACTACTTTTGCAAAAATTAATGCGAAAAGAATATTGGCATTTTCGCTCATCACTAATTTTGAGGATAGTTAGGGGGCCAAGCAGTCAAGACTCTTTAAAAGTATATTTTTTAAATTGGAACATAAAGTTTTAAAGAGAACCCGAGGTGGGTTTGAAGAATATTATCTGCATACAGCGGCTGGATCTGCCTATACAGCCCAGCCTCTGTTGCTATCCCAAACGCCCCTAAGGTCCCCCTGCACTCTGCAATCCCTCATAAATCACAGCCACGCTGCTGACAAACAGCTTGTCAGAGCTGGCTGTGTTTATCTCTATAGTGTCAGTCTGCTGCTCTCCCCGCCTCCTGCAGAACTCCAGTCCCTGCCTGCATCCTTTCCCTCCCTGCTGATTGGAGGGAAGGGGCGGGGGCAGGGACCGGAGCTATGCAGGAGGCGGGGGAGCAGCTGAGACTGACACTACAGATGTAAACAGAGCCTCAAAGCACGGCTGTGATTTATGAGGGATTGCAGAGTGCAGGGGGACCTTAGTGGGGTTTGGGATAGCAACAGAGGCTGGGCTGTATAGGCAGATCCAGCCTCTGTATGCAGATAACATTCTTTAAACACACCTCGGGTTCTCTTTAAGCTTTCAAAAGTATATTAAATGAACAAATAACCTTTTATTTTTATATAAAGGCTCAGGTTTTGCTACTTCTGTGCCAGTCCTTAGTAAAATATTTTGTTTTTAGCTGTGTAGAAACTTGAATACTAACCAATGTCAAATAAATCCCTTTCAGTCAGGACATTTATTTTTGCATTTGCATTTGAAGTCCTTACCTGATTGCTTTGAATTTGAAGAGTCTGAGATCAAACTCCATTTAAACGCAAATCAGACTCTATTTAAGAGTGACTAAAGCATCAATTCAAATATCATTGACAAACTATAGAAACACAAAGGGAATCCAAATGTACAGATACTAGTAAAGCCCCTGATAATGAGGGCAATCAGCAGCCACTTATTGCGCTATAGACTTAGATAACTATACACTGCAACTTTTTCAGTGTGTAGTCTGTAGAGATGGCTCGAACCTCTGATTTTTGGTTCGCGAACCTCGAACTCGAACTTCTGAAAAAGTTTGTGAACCTGCAAACTTTTCGAACCGCAATAGACTTCAATGGGCAGGCGAATTTGAAAAACTACAAACACTGTTTCTGGCCACAAAAGTGATGGAAAAGATGTTTCAAGGGGTCTAACACCTGGAGTTGGGCATGGCGGAGTGGGATACATGCCAAATGTTCCGGGGAAAATTACGGACTTGACGCACAGCAGGGTTATAATCCCTAAAACGCAGAAATCACATTGCATTGCTAAATTGGAGGCCTAAAGTGCTTGAAAACATCTTGCGTGTGTATACATGGATCAGGTAGTGTAAGTAGTGTACTGCTTCACACTGACAAACCAAACTCACTGTGTAACGCACTGCAAACAGCTGTTTGTGTAGTGATGGCCGTGCTGGACTGGTGCGCACGATGGCGAGAGTGCAGGCCGTGGCGGTTTTCAAGCCCATATGGTCGGGCTGAGGTAGCTCAATGACAGAAAAACCGTCCACAATTAGCAACAATCTTATTATCTTGGGTCAGGTGTGCCCCCCAACACACTCATATAGCCAGTCATTGCTTCATTGTGATACGCAAGCCCCTTCATCGCAGCAAGGTAACGATTACAAAGGGGAATTGACACATGTATATGCCTTTTGTTTTGTTGTTGCAGCCGCAGTGCAGCCAAAAAAATTAGACATGTACACGCACCAAAAAAAGTATTATTATGTTTGGTAGCAGCCGCTGCTAGCAGCAGTGGCCATAAAAATTCAGGAATCCACCTGGAGTCCTGGACCCTGTTGGTGGTGGCGAAAAAGGCAGTCAAGTGGCCTGCAGGCAGACATGCTGTGTGGGGACTGACTTGGTCTTGGGTCAGGCAGTCACACGGCGTGCAGGCAGAGATGCTGTGTGTGGGGACACTACTTAGTCTTTGGGCAGGCAGTAACCCTCGGGGATCCATGCCTCATTCATTTTGATAAAGGTGAGGTACTGAACACTTTTTTGACCTGACTGCTGGTATAATACAATGTGCAGTTACACAGGTGCAGTGAAAAGGTATGCACTGACTGCCGCTATAATGCAATTGTGCAGTCACACAGGTGCAGTGAAAATGTATGCAGTGACTGCTGGTGGTATAATACAATGTGAAGTTACACAGGTGCAGGGAAAAGGTATGCAGTGACTACTGCTATAATACATAATTGTGGTGGTATTGTATAATACAAAGTGCAGTCACAGAGAGGCAGTGAAAGGTATGTACTGTGAATGTGCTGGGCCTGGCCCAGTACAGCAATTAGCAAGGGCCAGCTACGACAGACAGGGCTGTATATGCAGTGTCAGTGGCACACACACACACACACACACACACACACACACACACACACACACACACACACACACACACACACACACACACACACACACACACACACACACACACACACACACACACACACACACACACACACACACACACACACATCAGGAGAACATTAGCTTTCAAAAGAGGAGTTTTGGAGTGCTTTTCATCAACAAATATCAGCAAGGAGCAAGCTAACAGACCTCCTCACTATCGCTTTCCCTATCTCTCCAATGTTTCTCCCTTCTCTCACTAATACAGAAGCACACACAGAGAGAACATGGCCGACAGTGCTGCCTTTTATAAGGGGAGAGGTCTCCAGAAGGGAGTGCAGCCTGATTGGCTGCCATGTGTCTGCTGACTGTGATGTAGAGGGTCAAAGTTTAGCCCAATGATGTACTATCGGGGGTGGGTCGAACTCGCTAAGTGTTCCCGGTTCACCGCAAACTCGAACCAGCTAAGTTTGCGCAAAGAAGTTCTCCAGCAAACTGTTCGGGCCATCTTTATTAGTCTGTGCCACTCCCCCTTGCACTTTGAGCACCAGCATGAAGCAGAGCTAAACAGAAGCCACTCTCACCAGTCAGCAACCAATAAATGACAGAAAAAGAAGTACCATATTTTCCGCCGTATAAGACACATTTTCTCTGGGGACAGAGCAGACACAAACTGGGCACAGAGCAGACACACACTGGGGACAGAGCAGACACACACTGGGGACAGAGCAGACACACACACTGGACAGAGCGGGCAAACTCGGGGGGACAGAAGCTGGGATAGAAGTAGATACACTGAGGACAAAAAGAGACTCATGGGGGACAGACGAGAACACACTTGGCACACACTGGGGACAGAAGGGGACACATGAGGACACATGGGGGACACAGGAGGACACCAACTGGGCAGAACATGTACAAGACACCCCTCGAACATGCATGCACCAGGTTTAGTACATATATATATTTTTTTTTCCCTGGCTTTTTTGCCCTCTAAACCTATGTGTGTCTTATACGGCGGCAAATATGGTATGTTAGTGTAATGATCGGTGTCAGCACACAGAGAAAATCTGATTATTGGCGATCTGCAGTATCACCAAGAATGCAGATATATACCTGATTATTGATGATCTGCAGAATCACCGATAATCTAAGTATAACTAACCTCCGGACACCTAGATAGTGTGAGTGTTTGGTGCAACAGTAATGACTTTGAGTAAAACCACCCGAGGAGCAGGTGGTTTTTGGCAGTATGGGCGATACTGCCTTTTTGAGAAGTACAAGAGCCTTCCAGCAGCCTGAAACCTCCAAAGGGGTGGAGTCCCAGACTGAAGATATGAGGGACCTGTGAGTGAGTGACACTTGAAGGTGGATGTCACTAACAGGTCTGGAGACTATCTCTAAAGGGAGAGAGATAGCTCTTGAGGTCGGGCAAGCCAGGTCGGCAACATACAGACAGATAAGGTACTGAGACAGTAAGCTGATTCGGTATCCAAGGCAGGCAGGGTTGGCAACAGATAATCAGATATGCGTAGGTACCGAATCAGAGAGCAGAGGGATAGTCAGGAAATCAGTAGGTCATAACAGATATCAAACAATGCCTAGTCTTGGGTGTGAGGTCCGTGGTCTCTACACCCTGGAACTAGTCTGGGGTATACTAAGATGGTACACAGTATCCCTAGTCTTGGGTGTGAGGTCCGTGGTCTCGACACCCTGGAACTAGTCTGAATAATAGCACAATTATAACACAAGTTCCCTAATCTTGGGTGTGAGGTCCGTGGACTCGACGCCCTGGAACTAGTCTGAATAATAGCACAATGATAACACAAGTTCCCTAATCTTGGGTGTGAGGTCCGTGGTCTCGACAACCTGGAACTAGTCTGAATAATAACACAATGATAAACAGAAGTAATCTGGCTCAGTGTGAATTCCCAGGTCCTCCTGGTTCAAACACACTGTAGGATCTGACTAAGGTCTGAGTGCTTCCACGTAGTGATCGCAACGGCAGACAACTTGAGACTGAGCCGCAGTAACTATATATAGAGCAGCGCTCTCCGGCGCCACTCATCAGCGATTGACCAATAGTCACTTGCTCTGAGGTCAGCTGACCCGCCCGATCAGCTGATCCCTCCTTGGCCGTCATAAATGTTCTGCCTCTCAGCGCGCGCGCGCGCGCGCGTATTCCTGAATCTTTGTGAACTAACAGACCCAGCCACACCAGACGCACTGCTGCGCTGGACGCGGAATCAGCCGCCTTGCTGTCAGTACACGCGGCGGCTTTTCCGCGTTTCCTTACAGTTAGCAGGCAAGAAAGCCAGGGCAGTGCTGTATTAGCAGGACTAGCCTACTGCTGTCAGATTCTTTTATAATATTTTGTATGGACTATTGTAATATACTGTTTTCTGGACTGCTAACTAACAGACTGGTGCCCGAACTGAACGTGCATGTGCACAGCGGCAGCAGCACTGTCTGACTTATAAAAACGTCCTGGAGCCAAAAAAGCAGGACGTTTTTATAAGTCTGCTTGTCATTAAGTGGTTAATTTTCTTCTGGCTCTTATTTGGTACACCTACCACAAAAGAGAAGTTGCAGTGCATGCTGGTTGTTTTTTTTTTTCCCCTCCCCTGTTCCCCTCATACATAACTAATGCAGCCTAATTGGCTGAAGTTTCTTTCACTCCTGGTTTCCCCTCCCACACCTCTGTTCCTTTCTGATTGGTCAATATTTCTTGTGCTGAGAAGCTGAGAAAGAAAGTGTCTGAAATCCAATACATACAAACAAACAAGGTCTGCAAAGTCACACAATGATTTGTGAGGATGCATGCAGTTGCAGAGCTGTGTGGGACTGCCTGAAGACTGAGAGGGGGGCATACATACATACACAATCAGGCAGAGGAGAGGAAAGAGTGTAAGGAAGGAAATGACATCAGGATTGGCTTCAGACACAGGGATTCTTAGATGGAAACTGACAGAAACAGAATTCTCTTTATTTACTATATAAAACTTACTGAAATCAAAACGTGGACAGTGCAATACATATGTTATGTAAGTAGAGCAAGTATTTATCTACTAATATATGTGTTTTTATTCTGAGATAGTATGACTAACAGCTCTTCTTTAAAGAGACTCAGAGATGACACATACTGTAGTTTTTTTAATTACCTGGGGGCCGGGGCTTCCTCCAGCCCCATAAGCATGGATGTGTCCCTTGCTATCCTCCCGCTGTCCTACGGAATCCTCCGTTCAGACGCAATCAGGCCCCGGTACGCGGCTCAGTCAGGCTGTCTGACTGAGTGACGTCAGCCAGGGCCTTCTGTGATTGCACAGCAGGTCCACGCATGCGCAGAAGGCACCTCCCCTCCCCCCCCCGCAGACGTCACTGAGCCGCTTATCGGAGAATGCTTATGGGGCTGGAGAAAGTAGTGTCATCTCTGAATCTCTTTAAGTCCGGATCAGAAATGTGTATGTAATGCGTCAAGTAATATCACCCACTTGAGCAGTAGGGAAACATAGACATTACGTTGCACATTCAGTTGTAACTGACAGCTGCTGATATATAATTTACAGCAACTGGTATATTTCAGTTCTGACAAAATATTGTCAAAACTGGAAGGGATCACTGTAAGAAGAAAATGGTGAGCATCTGAGAGGAACTGACAGTGAGGTTAGTATGTAATATTCATTTGCAGCTACATCATGCGTTTATTTTAAATAATTGTCCTCACTTCAGGTTCCCTTTAAAAACATAAACGTGATAGATATATGTGGAGAGATACACAGTAAAGCACTGAAACATTCTAAAGTGCATTGTGAATCTGCAATGCTGCAGACTGTGTGTTAAAGGGCCCCAAGGATTTAAGCTTCCGCTTTTCTGATTATTATTATTACTACGGATAAACAAATAACTAATCATTTTTACAAATATATGCACGCTGTAATTTGCTTCATCCCGTTGACTAAGGGCCTGCGCTTCATACAAAATGAAAATGATAAAATAGCCTTGAATTTTAACAAATATATTTTTTCCCTTTAAAATACCGCCAGCAATAATCCCTGTCAAGCATATAATACTGGAATGCTCCGCTAGTAAATTATCGCATTGTTTAAACTTGGAACGAAACGATTTTAAGAAAACGCCCTCCAATATTTACCTGTGATGCTGCCAGCTGCAGGAAATGATTTTAGGAAAAGGTAACATCGCCATCTAGGTAGCGACTTGCGTTATTACACCCACAGCATACATCGTGCAGGTTAACGTACTGTACTGACTGAAATATTCATTACACAGAGAAACATATCTCAAGATAAGACGACAGATTTATACTTTAGATGTTCTCATTTTTCAGTGTCTATGAAAATATATTTGTTTGTTTGCGGTTTTGCTTCCGTGGCGTATAGCGGCAAGGAAAAATACATTTGTGGCTGCCCACGGTGATTTTTCTTTTAAGCTAGCTTTAGGATGGAGATTTAAAGCTTACATCACAACATACTGACTGCGTTCTGAAGAATTACAAACCTTCCGAAAGTTGTATCGCGTTTTTTATTATTTTTATTCTGTTACAGAAAACAAACAAAAACTTGTGTGTAAGTAGAATTTCCAGTGTAATATCCTATAGAAAGAAGAAAGAAAATTGAAAATGTGAAATAACACTATAGAGAGGGACCACTGTGAAGAAAAACGATTAAATTGAAGATAAATATGCACTGGTACATACATTTGCGGTAATGGTAGGATGGTCGTAGTCAGCCAACTTCGCTACGCTGGAACTACGCGTATTTTTACGCAAATACGCTTCGCAATCTACGGCTTTGTAATCAAAAACTACACTATGTTTGCATTTTGTAGACTACGTGTTAAAATACGCAAGCTTCATGTAGTGCGAAGCGTAGTTCTTGCGACTGCTTATGCCCTTATGCGGAAAAATTTCCGCAATAATCTTAAACCTATTTGCAAATATAATCTAATATAAGCGTACATTCCACCTTCCAATGCGGAATTATATGCGGATAAAAGGGAAATAATATCTCTGCGCATGCGCAATGATCCATATAGATGCAGTTACCGCACGCGTAGTTGACTTCGCAATACATACGTCAACTACGCGTAACGGGAGAAGCTTCGCATAGAGGGACTATGACTACGCGGAAATGCGTACGTGTAGTTCTTAAACTTCGTCTACGAACTACGATGCGTAGTTGCGGACTACAACGCGTAGATTCGCGCTGGCGTAGTTTACGAGCAACCCTAACAACATCCCAGAGTAAATGTACTGTAAATGACTATCTTCCAATGTAGTTGTCACTTACAGATGGTAATATTAATCTGATGGCACTGATCCTCTGACAGACAGGTTTTGGGCTCGTCCATCTCCTCATGAGGGATTCTCAAGGTTTCCTCTATTTTTAGAAGAACTCCCTAAAGTGCAGTGGTACAGTGGTACAGTCCAATTGCCAGAATAGCCAGCACACAAATAGACAGGCTGGTCAGCATATTTGTATAGGTCCCTCCTTGCCAGAGAAGGCTCGGCTCCATGCTGCGGGCTCCGTGCCACAACACATGCGCGAGCGGAGCGGGCTTGCACGCCCATTGTGGGCACTTCAACCAGAAAGAGGAGCTGCGTGGCCCTGATGTAAGGGGGGGGGGGGCATGCTCAGCAATGGGGTTGGGTGGGTGCATGAAAGGGGGGGGTAAGGTTTTGAACCCGAGATTCGGCTTGGGTTCGCTTTAAAATTTTTGATGTCTCTCTTTCTCCACACTATTTTGGTCCATCTTCATACCTCCCAAATTTTTGAAATAAGAAAGAGGGACACTTAACCTCCTTGGCGGTCTGATTCTTTCCAGATTTTAGGGTCTAAAAGCGGTGCAATTTTTTTTTCACTCTTTCAGACCCTAAAACCTGAAAAAAATCATTCTGGCAGTGAGATCTGCAGCAAAATAAAAAAAAATGTACCTTCCTGGGCTCCTGTGCTGCAGTTTTCTCTTTGTCCACAAGATGGCGCTAATATACATATAAACGAACTTCTCTATATTTCTCTAATATAGAGAAGTCCGTTTTCAATATTAGCCCCGCCCCCGATGACGTCACGCTGCCACCACCGCTCTGCTGCCACCACCACGGCTGCGCTGCTCCAACTGGCTGCCGGGTCCCCGGAAGAATAGCGGGGACATGGGGGATCCCGGCGGCCAGGGAAAGACCCCACACTGCCGGGGAGAGAGGCTAGAGTCCCGCTGCGCAGCGAGATTGCGCGCGGGACTCCACAACCACAAGTAAGACTCTGCAATGCCTACCCCGACCTGAGCTCGGGATCACCGCTAATAGCTTCTTTTTTCTACCCCGAGCTCAGGTCGGGAAAACCGGCAAGGAGGTTAAGCCACACCCCCGCCACACCCCTGATCACGCCCCGTCACACCCCTAGTCACACATACCATAAAGATTTAATAAGGAAAATATGTATTCTTTTATAATTCAAACCACATGGGACCAACAGGGGTTCAAGCAAGAGGTTCAAAACTGCTTTGCCGGGCTCCCAGAATAGTGTAGCCAGAGAGTCAGCAAGAAGAAGCAGCAGTGTGGGGTCACTGGTGTGTTCTGGAGGCAAGCAGCAGAAAAGCGGTGTGTCCCAGCAGGTAGTGGAGGAGCGGCCTGTATCATGGTGGGCAGTGGAGAAGCGGCGTGTGTATCAGCGTGCATTGGGGGAGTGCATACCTCCCAACTTTTTGAGATGACAAGGAGGGACTTTTAAGCCATGCCCCTTCCACACCTCTAATCACACCAAAGACACACCCCTAGTCACACATACCAAAAAGATTTTATTGGAAAAATAGGTTGTTTTATAATTCAAACCACAATGGTTCTTTCTATCGTGGTTCATTTCCTTCATATTAACACATGGACATTAGCATTAGATCAATTTAAAGGATGAAAATAAAGTTTGGAGGCAATTAAACACATTTTTCAGTAGAAAAATACATATATTTACATAATGAGGAGGAAAGAGGGACAGTAGGACAGGGCTCCCAAAGAGGGACTGTCTCTCCAAAAGAGGGACAGTTGGGCGCTATGGAGGAGTGGCCTGTGTCCCAGCGTGCAGCGGAAGAGTGGCCTGTGTCCTTGTGGGCAGTGTAGAGGCGATGTGTGTACTGGGTTGCATTGGCGGCGTGGCATGTGTCCCAGCGGGCCGCAGAGGAGTGGCCTGTGTCCTTGTGGGCAGTGTAGAGGCGATGTGTGTACTGGGTTGCATTGGAGGCGTGGCATGTGTCCCGGCGGGCAGCAGAGGAGTGGCCTGTGTCCTTGTGGGCAGTGTAGAGGCGATGTGTGTACTGGGTTGCATTGGAGGCATGCCATGTGTCCTTGTAGGCAGTGTAGAGGCGATGTGTGTACTGGGTTGCATTGGAGGCGTGGCATGTGTCCCGGCGGCAGCAGAGGAATGGCCTGTGTCCTTGTGGGCAGTGTAGAGGTGATGTGTGTACTGGGTTGCATTGGAGGCGTGGCATGTGTCCCGGCAGGCAGCAGGGAAAAGGTGTGAGTCCTGGAGTACAGCTGAGGAGTGATGTGTGATTTTTTTCCCATTTTTCTTACACTAAATAACTATTTAAAGTGGAATATAACCCAGAATTTCTTCTTTGTTCTAAAAGATTATTTACAGCATATAATATACTAACACAATGTTTATTTTTAGTAAAACAGCATTTAAAGGGTTACATCACAGGGCTGACTCTTTCTTCTGCAGGGAGAACCCGCATGGGAACTGCTTATAATCTTATCTTGTGTACACATTCTTTACTTGATACATCTATGTAAACATTCTCTGGCTGTGCAGGACTTCAGCTGATGAGTCCTGGGGTGAAACACAGGTCAGAAATCACTGCTGGCAGCATTCACAACAGAATTACAACAGTTATGAATAAAATGCACCAGCAGCTTTAAAAATAAATTAACTGAACTGTGGGAAGTTATAATGTCTAAATGAATAATAATACTTGTGCACAAAAGCAAATATGATAATTGTATGTGGGTATAAAAAGTAGGAAAACACATTTTTGTTGAAAATTTTGTCAACGTTTTAAACCGCTTTAAAAGATGGGCATCTGGGATCTACTTAGTAAAGGAGGCTCTGGGTACTTTTCCACTGGCAATCGCTAGCGTTCGCGCTAAACGCTAGCGATTACGATTCAGCAAAAGTGCAAAATTTTGCGGTGATTACCCGACATTTGCGATCGCGTTTTTTGCTATGCTATGAATTGCATAGCAAAATCGCTGCAATAACCTTTCCGCGGCGTGATCGCAATTGAATAAAAAATGAATTGCGTTAGTGGAAATGACCTACCGCGATTCCTATGTTAAATAGCAAACCGTAGCGATTTGTAAATCACTAGCGGTTTGCGATTTTGCAATTCAGCAATCGCGCTAGTGGAAAAGGGCCCTCTCAGTTCAATATTGCATTGCCATTCTGACTGTAGTTATATTTCTCTACAGCATTTACTTTGTTCAGTTATTATGCAGAACAGCCACCCCGTGGTCCTTTTTTGTAATGTCCCTTTTCCTTTATGTAAATTTTTCCCCTCCTACTTTCTGTTGACAGTTAGGGTCCTTTTACACTTAATCAGTTGCTCTCAGTTAACTGAAAGAAAACTGTTTTCAAAGTAATGCCCACGGTTTCCTGTGGCACAGTTCCCACTATACACATTTTAAAGTGAATGGGAACTGAAAAAAAAAATCAGCCAAATACTTATCTAAGGAAAGGGAAGGCTCTGGGTCGTATAGAGCCTTCCCGCTCCTCTGACGGATCCATCGTTTCAGCATTGGCTCCCCGATAGCAGTATTTGACCAAATTGGACAAATACTGCTTACCGCCACTGAAGGAGGCTTCCGGAGCCTTCAGGAGGACTTGGGCAGCTCCGTGCTCTCTCTCGCTCTAACGCAGGCGCAGTACAGAGCCACCCATCTTCGGTAGCACTCGGGCTCCTGAAGACTTACAAAGTCCCCCGCATCGGTGGATTAAAACAGGAGGCCGTCGCTTAAACAAGGTGACCGGGTGAGCAGAGCAGGGTTGCTCGTAAACTACGCCAGCGCGCATCTACACATCGTAGTACGCAACTACGCATCGTAGTTCGTAGGCGAAGTTTAAGAACTACACGTGCGCATTTCCGCGTAGTCGTAGTCCCGCTATGCGTAGCTTCGCCTGCTACGCGTAGTTGACGTATGTATTGCGAAGTCAACTACACTTGCGGTAACTGCATTTATATGGGTCATTGCGCATGCGCAGAAATTTTATTGCCCTTTATACGCATACAATTCCGCATTGGATGTTGGAATGTATGCTTATATTAGTTTGTATATGCGCATAGTTAGCAGATTATTGCGGAAATGTTTCTGCATAAGGGCATAAGCGGTCGCATCAACTACGCTACGCAATACGTGAAGCTTGCGTATTTTTATGCGTAGTCTACGGTATGCTAACGTAGCGAAGTGGCTGATTTCGGAGCCGTAGATTGCGAAGCGTATTTGCGTAAAAATACGCATAGTTCATGCGTAGCGAAGTTGGCTGACTACGACCATCCCTGGAGCAGAGGCAAGGCACTATAGGACCCAGAGCCGTACCTCTCCTTAGGTAAGTATCTGGCTTTTTTTAAAGTTCCCATTAGCTTTAACTGAAAGCTTTGTTACAATGCACTGCTAAGGAAAAAAACGCATACCAACGTGTACTAATGCACACTAACACATACCAACGCATTAAGTGTAAAAGGACCCTTACTCTCCATAGTGCATTCTGGGAAAGTATCTGAGGTAGCTGTGTACAGAGGTTTGCGGAGAAAAACACTCTTTTTTGACCTTCAAGAGTGTAAGTATCTCCCGGTATAACATCTGTATTGCTGTTCTAATAAAAGTGGAAGCGAGAAATCAAGCTGCAGACATCTGAAATGGTTCTGCTATCTGCCTGAAGCGATCATATCAGTGAATCTCCGCTGTCCATGAGGTGTTATAACAAACCCCATGTAGGAGGTTACTATCTCAAGAACTGAAGTCAGAATAGGTGCCCAAAAAAGACACCGGGACAAGGACAATACAACATTTCCACCTGCTCAGAATACTGAAGCCCAGAGAAAGATCAATTGCAAATGAACAAGATAAATGCGTCAATTCATCAAGCGTTTCCCCATTCGGTAATCCTGAAAACAGCTGACTTTACCGAGCACTTAGGAAAATGTCAGTTTATAAAGGCAGTTACCACATGAAAAGCTGAAATTACTGAGCAGTGAAGTAAATTACCTACTTGTGCGGTAAATACCTCAAAAAATTTCAGTAAATCTCAATTCACAAAGACTACAACATGCGGTAAAACACTGTAACATGTGCGATCATTAGTGCTGCTCACCAGGATTCCGGATATCCGGGTAACCTGGATATCCGAACTTTTTTACGCTATCTGATTCAGATTCGGATAGCTATCTGCGGATATTTGGCCGCATAACCCGGATATCCGCGGATATTGCGGATATCTGGATCCAAAATACTGTAACTAAGGAAATTACGTCCTGGAGCCAATCAGAGGGCTCCCAGCAGAAGCCCTAGCAACCAATCACAGAGGGGAACCCTGGCCAGCCCCACCTGACCTCATTGAGCCAATCAGAGGGCTCCAAGCCTAAACCCTGGCACCCAATCACAGAAAGGAACACTGGCCAGCCACCCTGTATATAAGGAGGGCTGCCATGATGAGACATATCGTCTTAGCTTGCTGAATGCTCACTGAGAGACATGCTCCAGTGCTGGTGGCCTAGCAAGGGCTGTACACAGTTATAAACCTAAAGCTGTTCAGTGATTAACCCCTTCACTACTATCACTACACTATTGTTAAATCGTTAATTAGCTTGATTGATGTCATAGTCATGATGTGACAGTCAGAGTGTGGGCTCCAGTGCTGCTGGGCCAAGGGCTGTATACAGTGATAAGCTGTTCAGTGATTAACCCCTTCACTACTATCACTACACTATTATTAAATCGTTAATTAGCTTGATTGATGTCATTGTATGACAGTCATAGTGTGTGCTCCAGTGCTGCTGGCCTAGCAGTGATAAACCGAAAGCTGTTCGGTGATTAACCCCTTTCCCTATCACTACACTATTGTTAAATTATTAATTAGCTTGATGTCATTTGTGTGACAGTCAGAGTGTGTGCTGAAGGCAGCTGCTATGTGTCTGTGTGTGTGCTGTGCACAGACCAGGCCAGCTGCTGCCTGCTGGCCAGCTATTAGCCTTAGGTATAGGCTAGGTTAGGGATTTGGGGATAGGATTACTGTGTTATTGTGTAGTTAGTACTGTAGTACTGCAGTCAGTGCTAGTAGTTGTTAGAGTAGTAGTACTACTGTGTTAGCTTTCTACAGAACTGCTGTGCTGTGAGCAGTGCCAGTGTGACAGTTAGTGTGCACTAGTGTCTTCTCCTCTGCTGTCTGACTGTCACTCGGCACTTGGCACGTGTCACGTTGCACTTGGCACGTGTCACGTGGCACTTGCCAAGTGTCGCATGGCACTTGGCACGTGTCATGTGGCACTTGCCACGTGACACACGCCAAATGACTAGAGTTGGGCCGAACGGTTCGCCTGCGAACGGTTCCATGCGAACTTCAGTGGTTCGCGTTCGCGTCCCGCAGGCGAACTTTTGCGGAAGTTCGGTTCGCCCCATAATGCACATGAGGGTCAACTTTGACCCTCTACATCACAGTCAGCAGGCCCAGTGTAGCCAATTAGGCTACACTAGCCCCTGGAGCCACTCCCCCCCTAATAAAAGGCAGGCAGCGGCGGCCATTAGGCTCACTCGTGTGCCTGCGTTAGTGAGAGTAGGGCGAGCTGCTGCAGACTGTCTCTCATAGGGAAAGATTAGTTAGGCTTAGCTTGTTCCTGGCTGCATACCTGTTCTGTTGCATACCTGTACTGTGAACCCACCACTGCATACCTGTACTGTGAACCCACCACTGCATACCTGTTCAGTGAACCCACCACTGCATACCTGTTCAGTGAACCCACCACTGCATACCTGTTCAGTGAACCTGCCACTGCATACCTGTTCTGTGAACCCACAACTGCATACCTGTACTGTGAACCCACCACTGCATACCTGTTCAGTGAACCCACCACTGCATACCTGTTCAGTGAACCTGCCACTGCATACCTGTTCAGTGAACCTGCCACTGCATACCTGTTCTGTGAACCCACCACTGCATACCTGTACTGTGAACCCACCACTGCATACCTGTTCAGTGAACCCACCACTGCATACCTGTTCAGTGAACCTGCCACTGCATACCTGTTCAGTGAACCCACCACTGCATACCTGTTCAGTGAACCTGCCACTGCATACCTGTACTGTTCAGTGAACCCGCCACTGCATACCTGTTCTGTTCAGTGAACCCGCCACTGTATTCCTGTTCAGTGAACCCGCCACTGCATACCTTTTCTGTTCAGTGAACCCGCCACTGTATTCCTGTTCAGTGAACCCGCCACTGCATACCTGTTGTGTTCAGTGAACCCACCACTGTATACCTGTTCAGTGAACCTGCCACTGCATACCTGTTCTGTAAACCCGCCACTGTATACCTGTTCTGTTCAGTGAACCCGCCACTGTATTCCTGTTCAGTGAACCCGCCACTGCATACCTGTTGTGTTCAGTGAACCCGCCACTGTATACCTGTTCAGTGAACCTGCCACTGCATACCTGTTCTGTGAACCCGCCACTGTATACCTGTTCTGTTCAGTGAACCCTCCACTGCATACCTGTTCTGTTCAGTGAACCCGCCACTGCATACCTGTTCTGTTCAGTGAACCCGCCACTGCATACCTGTTCTGTTCAGTGAACCCGCCACTGCATACCTGTTCTCGCCATGGTGCGCACCAGTCCAGCATGGCCGTCACTACACAAACAGCTGTTTGCGGTGCGTTACACGGTGAGTTTGGTGTGTCAGTGTGAAGCAGTACCTTAATTACACTACCTGATTGATGTATACACATGCAAGATGTTTTAAAGCACTTTAGGCCTGTCATTTAGCATTCAATGTGATTTCTGCCCTTAAAACGCTGCTTTGCGTCAAATCCAGATTTTTCCCGGGGACTTTTGGCATGTATCCCACTCCTCCACCTGGGGGTCCAGGTGTTAGACCCCTTGAAACATCTTTTCCATCACTTTTGTGGCCAGCATAATTTTTTTTTTTTCAAAGTTCGCATCCCCATTGAAGTCTATTGCGGTTCGCGAACTTTTACTCGAACCGAACCTTACGCGGAAGTTCGCGAACCTAAAATCGGAGGTTCGGCCCAACTCTACAAGTGACACGTGCCAAGTGCCACGTGACACGTGCCAAGTGCCAATTGCAACGTGCCATGCCAAGTGCCACGTGACAAGTGCCACATGACACGTGCCAAGTGCCACGTGCCAAGTGCCAATTGCAACGTGCCACGTCCGGCATGCTCCTGGCACACATTACACCTGCTGCTGCTGCATTGCCCTGCTCCTGCTGCCTGTGCAGCTCCCACCACCAGGCCAGGGTGCCACAGGCCACTGATACCGCCTATATTTAACCCAAAACACAATTGCTGCATCATTTTTTGGAGGTGTCTTGGCTGAAAACTGTCATGTCCCAGTTGTGCGGTTGGACTTTGGACACAATGTGGGCTGCACGACCGCTGTCTGGAACCTAGTCCTAATGTTACTTGACAGCCATTTTTTTTTTGGGAGGGGGGGGGATTTTAAGTCCCTACATCATCAGTTAGTGTTCCCCTTTACAAAATAATAATGCTACATGCCTCATATACCCTAAAAAACTTTTTAAAGCAATTTAAAGGCCACTTCCGTTTTTTCTATCCGGATATTCGAATTTGCCCGGATATCCCGGATACTGAGGTTGGATATCCGATTCGGATCAGAAAATTTTGAACTCGGATATCCAACCCGGATCGGATATCTGGGTATCCGATCCGAATTGGATCCGGATTTTGAAAAGGCGTAGCTGAGCAGCACTGGCGATCATTACCGGCAGTTCTCCTCTGTCAGAAACAGTGCAGGACTCACAGAACTCACAGAAGCAGAGAGGGATAAGCTATGACTGACAGGGGCAGAGCCAATAGAAACAGCCCCTGTCTCCTGCAAGTCCCGCTGATCTGACATTGATAGGTTGCGCAGGCTTCTTGGGTGGTTTCAGCTTTTCTACTCCCCCCAGACAGCGAGCAGAGAGAATGGAAAAAAAGTGATCCCCCGCCTCCGTTCGGCTGTTTAAGCAATTAGGTTTCTGTTTGGAGATGTGGAGGAACTAGTGGGGAAATCACCTAAGCAGGGCATGTTTAAAGTTTCTTGTAGTTCATTTGGAGTTCATCTAAGCTGCAGCAAATAAATAAAATGTTAAGAAAGTCTAATAGACAGATTAAGAGTAAGCAGAGGCAGTAAAGCAAACATGTACATTCTAAAGGGATGTCAGAATGCCTCTTACTATTGTAATGGTGTCTCTGCTAGGAGAACAGAGACAAATACACACTCTTCTGCTGTTACCGAACAGATTTTTGTCAATGGGCTTATTATCGAACTTCTACCGCACCTGTGAAAATATTGATAAATTTCCCAAAAAAAGTCTAAAATACCTCATGCGGTATTTTACCAACTTCTTTTTTTAATTGAACAACCTTTGATGAATTGACGCCAACATGTTTTCACAGGTTTGATTTACTTAGCAGATTTGAAAAAACTGGAGTTTTTTTATAACAGCTAATGGGCACAGCAAGAACTGCTGGGTATGTGAATGCAGTTTTCCTTATTTTCGGCAGAAGGACAGATACATAAAAAAATACACATGGATCGATTTTTATTATTGACTCATAACTGTAATTTGCTGACAGGTTTTTACTTCTTCCCCAACTTTGCTCAGTGATCTGTGGCCAACCTTCTAAATCCGTGACATGATAATGAACATATAAAGAATTCCATTTACTATTCTCCAGAATCAATGCAACCTAAAGAAGAAAGATGGCCGCACCACCGCGCAAAAGACGCTGACAATAATGGGCTCTTTTATCTGTTCCTGGCAGCTAACTGAGCTGGCACAATGCCACCGCTCAAAATGATTCGGATGTCAGACCAAAACTGGCAAGCAGAGATGTGCAAAATCTGAAGAGTGACTGAATTTATGATGACTGTATTAGAATTTTAGAGACAAACATTATTGCCTTAAAAAGTCGCTCTGGGGGCTGATAACCACATCACACTCCGGGAGACACGAGGTTTACTGTACACTCTTAAACGTGTCTTTCGGAAAAGGTCATTCCACTTACAGCTGATAGTTCAGACTTTAAAAGATACTTGAGAACTAAATCATTGGCTGAAATTATAAAGGGGGTCCTTCTGGACCTTCATCAACAAAATATATAGCACAACAAGAAGTCTGTGAGCACCCTAGGGCCTAGGAGGTTCTCAACAGCTGGGAGTACTTGGGTTTAGGTCAGGGATGGATTTACCATAAGACACTGCAGGCACGTGCCTACAGGCGCCTGATGTTGGAAAGGCGGCTCACTCCTCTCCCTGAGTGCCTCCCTCCCTCTTTCCCTATGCAGAGTCCTAATGAGAGTGTAAATGGGAGGTTATTAACCCAGCTCTCAGCATTCCACTGACGAGATCTCCCTTCAGTCAGAGGCATCACCAGCTACTTAAAACGAAGGTTCCTTTGGCTACCTAATACTTGGGGTACTTCTGACTACTTAACACTATGGGATACTTCTGGCTACCTAACACTAATGCTGGGAATACATGGTACGTTTGTACCTCTTAATTGAGCCATTAGATGGCTCGATTGATAATTTCCAACATGTCCGATCGCCCACCGGATCGATTCCGCGCTCGCTACCGCAGGCGGAACAATGGAAAAAGATAAGGAAAACGAGCAGAAGATAAGAGAATCGCCCTCGGGGACAAGCGGGAATTGATCCGGCAGCATAATCGAGCAGTACAAACGTACCGTGTATTCCCGGCATAAGGGGCATCTGTAGCTATCTATGACGGGCAAGGGAAGTAAGGAAGAAGTCACAGTTGGGCCAGCCAGCACACTTGCAGTGTGGTTCGGTGGGGGGTTGCAGGTTCATGGAGGGTGAAGTCTAAGGTGCCAGGACATCTGTGCCTATAGGCTCCTGTGAGGCAAATCCAGGCCTGGTTTAGGTGAGAACTTGTCAAGGTCACTCTATTACCGTGAGTTTTGGGATTTAAAAATGATAAATCATGAAATAATAAGTTTGAATTAGTAATTTTTTTAAAGCTGTGGGTGACCCAGGGCTGGGGGGGGGGGGGGAATTACTAACCTTCCCTTCCTCCGATACAGGGGACTATACATCAGATCGGGAGATGGCCATACTTGTTTTATGACCCTTGTGAGATTGACCCTCAGGCCGTGAAGGGAAGCAAGGGAAGGGATGTGAACATTGATGTCTCCCCATCAAAGTTTTGCTGGGGGCAGGTGGGGGGCATGAATTGTAGTTATGCCACTGTGTGTGTGTGTGTGTGTGTGTGTGTGTGTGTGTGTGTGTGTGTGTGTGTGTGTGTGTGTGTGTGTGTGTGTGTGTGTGTGTGTGTGTGTGTGTGTGTGTGTGTGTGTGTGTGTGTGTGTGTGTGTGTGTGTGTGTGTGTGTGTGTGTGTGTGTGTGTGTGTGTGTGATGTGTGTGTGTGTGTGTGTGATGTGTGTGTGTGTGCGTGTGTTTGTGTGTTAAAGGGGCACTGTAGTGGCATATTGTAGAATGCAGTAAATTATTCAAGGTACCCACTTTTACAGTATTTATTCTGGTTTCAGCATCGGGAACACTTAAATTGCTGTATGTTGGTATGTAGCCCACCCTTCCAGTGAAGCTAAGCCTAGGCTGTATAGCTGGCTATGCATAATTCTCCTCCCAGAGCATTCTGAGAGACCAGGTATACTTTCTACCAGCTCAGTACCCCCGAAGGGCTCCCCCTCAACTGCAGTATTAGCTCTCTATTGGTCCTGTGTGCATAATAATCACTTCTATAGATACTTTAAATAGTGGTAATCATTAACAAACTGTTCCCCACCCCCTTCTTGCACCTCTGACACTGTAGTTGCCATTGGCAGGTTTTGGTGCGCCGTATCAACTGTTATGTATAGAGTGCTTGGGGGGCCCCAATGTAAAACTTGCATTGGGGGCCACAGCTCCTTAGCTACGCCACTGACTCTCGGTAAACAATTATTCCACAAAGCTGCACCTGACAGGACTAAAGATGATGCCACCGGTAATGCCATTGGTGGTGCCTAACCCTAAACCCCTCCCCAAACATTTCCACCCTGCCCTACCAGAAATTTTGATGCCTGCAGGCGCTGATTAGCGGTAATGATTTAAAATATTGGAGCATTTCTGCAAGCCCCGGCACCATGGCTGGATTTCAGGCAAGGCCACAAAGGCCATGGTCTAGGGCACCAGAAAAGCATGGGGCGGGCTGTGGGCAGCATGGGGGCAGTAGCAGTTAGCCTGCTGAACAATCGTCCTGCTACACAGAGTTTGCATATAGTAGTTGGCAGCTAACAAACAGATATGGCACTTGGGGGATGAAGGGGCAGCAAATGGACTCTTGCAGTGATCTCTGAGCTGCCTGTCCCTCATTGAATATGCCGTTCGCCAAGGAGTTTACAATCTAATCCCTGCCAGGGGCGTCTCTAGCATTTTGTCACTCCAGGCGAGAAATCCTTTGGCACTCCCCCCCCTCGTGATTGCCCCCAGCCCCACACCCCCACCCATCGTGGTGAACCCCACTCCCAGGACCCCCAAAAATTATAATGCAGCAGCGGTTCCCCAGAAAATACACTTATTGCGGCATGGGTTCACCAGAAAATAGTTGTAAATCAGCAGACTTATTGGGGCATGCACTCAAACACACCACACACAGTACACACACACCACACACACTATACACACGCGCACACTATACACACACACTATACATGCACACACACACCGCACAAAACATACACACTATACACAGTACACACACACACACACACTATAGACATGCACAGTACACACGCACACACTATACACACACACACACACACTACACTATACACACATACACTATACACACGCACACACAGAGCACACTATACACAGCACACAGTAGACATACACTATACACACACACTATGCTGCTACCAGGGGAGGACTGGGACCTTCTGGCCTGGGGGGAAACACAGACTAGAGGCCCGTTATCATGGCAGCCTCAGCCCAAATTATGTCACACACTCACCCCCTGTCGTATATGCCAGTAATCACGTGGAGCGCAAATGCGGAAATACAGCAAGGACACTCTGTGAACAGTGTGACAGGTAAAGTACAAACATCAGGGGCGGGCACAATACATTTTGAGGGACAACGGCCGGGGTTTCCGTCTTGTCTATAATTCATGGTTATCGCACTCCATGATTATCGCACCTGACAACCACATTGGCCCAAGATTTCCCAACATCTCAGGTTGATACATTCAACCAATTTCCACCCAAAATTTTTTATCCGATGTGCTTATATTAAAACAGTTGGTCGATCGGCTGTCAAGTCAACAGAAGTATGGCCACTGTAATTCCTTCAAGGCCAACCCCCGCACATACACCTACCTATATCCACCCCTTTACCACCATCTCTACTAATCCCGGTTTTCACTACCTTATAGTGTGTCTGATTCCTTATGCAGAGAAATAATGAGGAGAGAAAAGCTGAAAGAGAGGGAAGAAGATGTTTGCCTCACCAGGATTGCACTTTTATTTAGCTTTCCTGTATGACAAGAAGACACAGACACCCAGCACTAGGGAAAGAGGGAAACAAAGGTGAATGAAGGAGGCTGGTGCACACCAAGAGTGCTTCAGAGCGCTTTTCAAATTTACAGCGATTTGAAAAGCGCTGGGCTAATCTTACCCTATGAGGGTGTTCCCACAGCAGTGTTGTGATTTTTTAAAATCGCAAACATGCTGCAGGTAGTATTTATTGGAGCGATTCTTTCAAAAATCGCTTCATAAAGTCGCATTCGCGAATTGCTGGCGATTGCTATTGCGATTTTGTCGTGCACTAGCCCAGAGATAGGAGGAGTGGAGTGAGACTGAGAATAGCCTGAGATGGAGCAGAGAGCTAATCTGTATTGCAGTCCCACATTACACAGAGGCTAGGTGCCGGTAATAGGACTTCTATCCCTGGCAGTCTCTCACACAAGTCAGAAAGCAGCCCTCCTGGAGTCTATGGGCTGTCAAAACTTTTCAACCTGTTTAACACATTATCTGCACATGCAGTCATTTTAACCTGCCTGGCGTTCTGATTCCCGCGGCCCTGCGGCCGCGGGAACGTTTTTTGCAATTTTTTTTTAATTCATCATGTAGCTAGCCTAGCGCTAGCTACATGATTCCCCCCTCCCTGCGGCGTCCCTCCCACCCCTCCGATCGCCGCCGGCTCAATCACCCCTCCGGAAATCCCGTTCTGAACGGGATTTCCTGGAGGGCTTCCCCCGTCGCCATGGTGACGACCGTCGTGACGTCATCGACGTCATGGACGTGATGACGTCACAGGGAGTTTCGATCCACCCTTCAGCGCTGCCTGGCACTGATTGGCCAGGGGGCCTGGGGGGGGAGGCTGCATCGCGGCGAAGCGGCGGATCTGCGGCGGCGATCAGTCACAACACGCAGCAAGCAAAGTGCTTGCTGCGTGTTTTAAAGAAGAAAAAAAATTCAAATCAGCCCAGCGGGGCCTGAGCGGCGACCTCGCTCGTCCAGAACGCCAGGGAGGTTAACAATGGGGAGAGACCAGACAGATTTTTTTCCCATGGGCCCTCCTCTGCACCATGCTGTGTATATTTACCAGCTTGCCTGCCCTCTAATTGCACTTTTATCAGCTAGCCTAGTGTTTCACAGTGCCTTACATCAACAAACCTGAATACAGCAGACACAGGACCAACCCTAAATTACTGAATAAAAGGTAGCCTGGGGGGCAGTCCATGCCTGGCTGCTACACAGTCTCTACATCCACGCAGTTACCAGTAGCAGAGAGAGAGGGCTAAGTGAATCTCAGGACTCAGGAGCTGATGCTGTACTCGGATTCCTGACTAGGATGAGTGCCTTCTCTCACTGACTCATTCATTACTGTGATTCTTTGAATCATTGAGCTGAAGGAAATGAATGAATCAGTCAGTGAATCAGTTATGAGTCGAGTCAGGCGCTGCTGTTAGCTGCTGCTGTGTAAACTGATACCTGAGTGAGCTGAGAGGCATTTCTTCTCTCACTACTCAGTGCAGCAGCGCCCTTCCCTCTTCCTGCTGCTCTAGGCAAGAATTTATACCTGCCTGATGGCTCAGACGCCTCTGATCATCACTTCACTAACTGTCCTCAGAGGAGCGTATAATGTAATCCTGCCGTCATTTCACTAACTGTCCTCAGAGGAGCTTATTATGTAATCACTGCCATCACTTCACTAACTGTCCTCAGAGGAGCCTACAATTGAATTTCTGATTTGTTTTTTTTGGGGGGAGGGAGGGGTTTAGGATGTTGTTGATCTAGGGGCAGCTGGTGATAGTGGTTCTTGGGCAGTAAAAAGTACAAATCCAGCCCTGTCCGGCATCCAGGATTCTATTGGGCGCCGATATTTGAAATAGTTACCACTAATCAGCCCCTGCAGGTGCCATAATTTACCTTGTTTGCTCGACATTGTGGCCATTATAAAATGATTTGCGGCAAAGAAGGTAAATTTCGGTACCCGGAGGCTGTGTGCCCAAATTTCCTTTCTTTGCCGCTAATTGCGGATTTTATAATGGGCACCTATGGGGGCACCATTTTTTTTTAAAGGGCTCCTGTGGCCTTTTTAACTGCTTCCAAAAAAACAGAACAATACAGAAAAAGTTTAATTTCCCCTAATAAAGTTTATTACATCATTTTTTAACACTAAATATGGATATGGTCACATGTGACTCTCTAATCTCTATACCTATTTACCTGAAAGGAGCTGTGCAACTGGAGGTCTGCTTATTAAAGGGGCTCTCTGATTCCACCATTAGCCTACCAGGATATATCCCCGCATGCATGGGGGTAGTTATCCCAGCCCCTACCTGGGCACTGCAGGAGGGGAAGAGCCTTTTGTCCATGATATGGATGACGGCTCTGTAGGAGAGGAGGAGGCTTTGTTGCTCCTTTCTTACAGAGTCCCCCATATCATGTACACGTCGGCTGATATCACTAGTATGGTGGAGTCCCAAGCAGGATGACTCGGCCCAAAGCAGGAAAAAAAGGGCACAGGAGCCCTTTCAGGAAAAAACGGTGCTGCCATAGGCACCTATTATAAAAGCCGCGATCAGCGGCAAAGAAACAAAATTTGGAGCATTTACGCAAGCCTTGGCGCCCGATATTTGAAATCATTACCATTAATCAGCCCCTGTAGGCACCAAAATTTACCTTGTTTGTCGCATATTGTGGCCATTATAAAATCAGCGGCAAAGATGGTATAATTCAGCCCGCGGAGGCCTTGCGCCCAAATTCCCTTTCTTTGCTGCTAATCGCGGATTTTATAATAGGCACATATAGCGGCGCTGTGTTTTTTCTAACGGGCTCCTGCGTCCTTTTTTTTACCTGCTTGGCGTAAAATGAGATCCCCGGATTGCTAAATCATAGCTTTTTGATATTTGGATGAGATAGAACAGTTAAAAACAATGATTACATCAGAAAGACTTTTTTTATCCTGGAACTTTTGATCTCTAAATGAGTAAAAGTGCCCAAAGTCTGATAACCTGGGCCCAGATAAAGCAAACTGGAGTTGTGGAAATAGGACCTCGATGGATATGCATATGTGTCATTTTTCAACCTATGTTCTATGTAAGCCGTAAAATGCATATGGAAAATGTATGCAGTGTAGAGGTTTGCCTTTTCATACATCTATGGCCTCCTCTATCTAGGTGGTCCAAATGATGAGCAGGGCCTAATGGACTGTGGTTGGTGTTGGGCAACCGTGGGCTGGAAAAAAAGTGATTCTTCTCTATCATTATCTAAGGGTAAGTGGAAAGGATAAGAGTTATTATAGTATGTATTGGCAATGGTACAGCACATCATACAACATTTCTCTGAGTTAGACCATAATATTATATGCAGACAAATACAAAGTCATTTTTCCGCTAAACAAAATGAGGATTATGTTTAAAAACCTGAGATAAAATAAGTCTGCTAAAGTGGACCTATAGTATAAATTCCAAAGTGAAAAAAGCCATAGTGGCCCTAACTATGACTGTTCACCCTCATTTGTACCTATTGCAGCAACAGGTGATTTCTGAATTAAAGTGGTCTGAAAGTCAGCATTTCTACTTTGCTCTAAAAGATTCCTCACAGCTTGAAAGCGACTATCCCAGAAATAAAATTCTAACAGAACATCACTGAAATGGTTAAACAAAGCATTTTCTCCTGCTATGCAGCTTTAAATCTGCATCCAAACTGTAGATAACAGTATATGTTTTTTACTTGTTAAACACAAATGTATCAACACTGGAATGTAAACAAACACTCTCTGAGAAACTGTCTCTGTTTCAGTGTTCAGAATAGCTCATTAGAATGTTTTAATATATAATAAAAAGCAGTTATAATAGAAAAAGAGTAAAATGCAATGCCAGCTTTCAGAGCAAGAAAAACTACACTTTGGAAACATGTAATTTGTAAACAGACAATATTAGGTGTGCACAAAAGCAAATATGATAACTGTATGAGTAATGAAAAGTAGGAAAACACATTTTTATTGAATGTTATGTTTTGAGTCGGGGGCGTCGGGCGGCAGCTTTGTGGGGGTCGCCGCTGCTGGCCGGAGGGACCGGCAGGACAGCATGGGCACAGAATAACTCCAGGGGGCTGCAAGAAGCCAGAGGTAAATTATTATTATTATTTTTTTTTTACTTAAAAAGCCCTTTAAGCAGGAAGGAAGCACTGCGGCAGCTCTGGTATGCACCATAGAGCGACTGTCACTGTGACAATGGCAGAAAATTGCCATGGCAGTTTTTCAGGAGGGGTAGCAGCTAAACAACAAAACCTGTATTTTCTGCCACTTAAGGTCAGTTTGTAAACATTGAATCATGCTACACTATTATAACTTCTACTGACTGAGCTGCCAGCATGGAATTTATTTTTGGCCTTTAGGTCCATTTTAACTGCTTCCGGGCCCTTGCTACGCGTATCTACATCCCTGGAAAGTTCATTTGCAGACCAGGGGTGTAGTTATGCATCTGTGTTTATTTACCTCGCTGCTCACGATTGTGTGCATGCACCCGTTTGCCTCCATTGCCATCCCTCCGGTCCGTGAATCAGAACATGTGTGCCTAAAACTGATGAAAGTGCCTGTAATGATTGAAGAATCACTGAGATATCGTAGTTCATTGACAAATCTGGTGCGCACTGCACCTTCGCACCACTACTGCACAGGAGCAGTACGTGCCAAATGATGTGGATGCACAGGCATGAATACCCGCACAGGCGCAGAAGAGCTGACCCACCAGCAGGGTCGCAATCATTATGGGCGGCCATCGGGACAACGCGGAGGACAGGAGCTGTGGTGAGGGACTGAGATGGCTGCTAGGGGCTGGAAAAAGCCCCAGGTGAGTTAAATCTGTTTAGTCCCACTTGCCACAGAAGTCCTTTAAAGGGAACCTGAAGCGAGTAAAATTATCCTACTAATATAATAAATGGGAAAGTTCGGATGTTTGGATGTTTGGATGTTTGTTACTCGATCACGCAAAAACGGCTGAACGGATTTGAATGAAATTTGGCACACACATAGTACATTACCTGGAATAAAGTATAGGATACTTTTTATTCCCATAACCAAAAAGAGACAAATACAAATTTCACTGGAAAATGTAAACTGCAGCCATACACTGTTACACTGGAGGTGTGTTTAGCTTCTAAGGGTAGAATGGTTAATTTGCATATATCCAGCAGTGATGCACTGGGAGACATCTCAAGCTCACTCCAACCTGAATTATCGCAAATTCTTTCTGTTTTAAGAAAGCAAACGTTTGTTTTTCTTAACATCTTAGTAAGGGGGCTTTTAGGTCCATTGTAGTCCCTTACACACTCCAATGA
Source organism: Hyperolius riggenbachi (assembly GCF_040937935.1). NCBI lineage: Eukaryota > Metazoa > Chordata > Amphibia > Anura > Hyperoliidae > Hyperolius > Hyperolius riggenbachi. The sequence goes on from NC_090647.1 coordinate 523,530,955, forward strand.
GTTCTGGGTCACCATGAGCTTGCTGGGTAGCATGTCCCTCTCGGTGTTACAAGCCCTACTGCATAGAACCAAATTAATCTATGCCATGCACTGATAAGGATCAAACAATCCAAAACAGTTTGTATGCATGTTGGATTATTAGGTCGCTGTACAATTTAGCAAGCTGACACATCATTGCATTCCAGCGGTTCTGGAGGTGTGTTTAGCTTCTAAGGGTAACAATGGTTAATTAGCATATTTTCAGCAGTGATGCACTGGGAGACATCTCAAGCTCACTCCAACCTGAATTATTGCAAACTAGCTGGTTGCCCGGCGTTGCCCGGGTATGTAATAGGCTAGTTTAAAAAAAAAATATGACATAGCTGCAAATGAATATTACATACTAACCTTGCTGTCAGTTCCTCTCAGAAGCTCACCAATTTCTTCTTACAGTGGTCTCTTCCAGTTCTGACAATATTTTGTCAGAACTGAAATATACCAGTTGCTGTCAGTTATATATCAGCAGTTGTGTCAGTTACAACTGAATGTGCAAGGTAATGTCCATGTTTCCTTATGGCTCAAGTGGGCGATGTTACAGTATAACAGTGCGCTGACCAGGAAGCTGTTATGGGGTAGTGGTCATTTTTAAAATGGAGGACGGAAAATTCCATTGATCACAGTGGACAAATGGGGCACAGGAGAGGAGAAAGATTGAGGAGTAGATTACATGGGAGGCAAGTATGACCTGTGTATGGTTATTTTGACTTTTTATTTTCAGTTCAGGTTCTCTTTAAAGTGAATGTTTACCGTTTCAAAAAAGAAAAAGTCAGATACTCACCTAAGGAGAGGGAAGGCTCGGTCCTAATGAGCCTTCCCTCTCCTCTCCCGGTGCCCGGTCCCACACAGGATCCCCCGTGGCAGTATTCGACCAGTTTGGTCAAATACTGCCACTTCTGCATGCCGAAGGGAGCTTTCGGAAGCCTTCGGGAGCACTCGGGCTCCCGAAGACGGGGCCGCTCCATACTACGCTTGTGCGAGCGCCCTCTATGACGCGCTCGCGCGTACATAGTATGGAGCGGCCCGTCTTCGGAAGCCCGAGTGCTCCCGAAGACCTCCGAAGTCCCTGCGGCGGCGAACGCGAACGGGGGAGCCAGCGCAGCACCGAGGGCACCGGGAGAGGAGAGGGAAGGCTCACTAGGACCAAGCCTTCCCTCTCCTTAGGTGATTATCTGACTTTTTCTTTTTTATAGCGGTACCCATTGGCTTTAAGCTTTGCTCTCAGCTTTTGAGATTTGTTTATGCTGTGTAAAGGCCTGATCCCAATCCTTCCACTAAAAAAAAGCAGCAGGTACAAAGTAATTTACAAACAAGTTAGGATATTTGTGAACTATAAAAGCTCCATATTCAGTTCAAAATATTACAAACACAACATATCCAATGTCGCAGTGGAAAATGGTACAATTTTATTAAAAACGCTTATTTTGATTTGTTTGGTACATGGATCCTATTATTTGTGAAATCTTTCTCTGAGTTAAGGTGTCATTTTAGATGGGTGGTTTTCACTGTTCCAGTACTCCCTTTCTCAACTCTGTGTTGGAGGACTGTTCCATCTCGTAGAAAATCTTCTTCGGTATCGTCTTTTTCCATTCAAATCTGCGGCTCTGAAGGTACAAAATGTCCTGATGGAGACAGTTCTCTGTGATTTAGTGTTTTCTCCCTGCAAACCTGGCATTTTATTATTACAATAAAGTGACAGTTAAACAAAAACACATGATGCTTTGTACGAGTGGGATTCTTGTTGTTGTTATTCTTGTCGTTTCGGTAATCAAAACTGTTTCAAGATATAAAGCAATATTAATTAATCCGTCAAAGTTATGAGAAAGCAATTTATGTTGTTTGTTGATAGGCTACTTATATTTATACTCACGTTCACACCTCATTAGGCATTTCAAGAGCATGTTTTATGAGTGATGTAAAGAGGGATTTTTGTATGGAACAGAACTACAGAGGCAAAGACCTTTAGCGTGATCAACCTCTCACCTGTTTTGTTGTTGCAGGGGCTGCTTCAGGGCCATTTTTAGGCATGACAGGCAGGTGCCTGGGGTGTTACGTGCAGGAGGGGCACCACAGAGTAATTCCTAGCACATTGCTTAAGGGGAATCTTATAAACAACTGCCAGCTCTGTTAGAACAGGGGTGAATGTTGATTTTAACACCTAAATGGGCACAGATGAAAAGCATACAAGTTTATGGCAAGTTCAGGTTCTATTTATGCGTTAGTTAACCACTTGTTTTCATCTTATGGATGAGAGGAATTTCACATATCAGTGCTTCTCCCTTTCATTCTCCAATAACTTTATCACTACTTATTACAACAAAAAGATCTATACTTTTTTTTTTCCCGCCACCAATTAGGCTTTCTTTGTGTGGTACATTATGCTAAGTATTATTATATTCTAAATGCATTTTAATGGGAATAATAAGAAAAAAAGTGGGAAAAAATTATTTTTTCGCAGATTTCCAACATTATAGTTTTAAAGTAAAACGTAAAACTGTGGCTAAAAGCCACACATTTTATTTGCCCATTTGTCCCAGCTATTGCAACATTTAAATTATATCCCTAGTACAATGTATGGGAATAATATTTTATTTGGAAATAAGGTGCATTTTTTCAGTTTTACATCCATCACCAATTACAAGCCCATAATTTAATAATAATATACCCTCTTGACATGCATATTAAAAAATTTAAGTCCCTAATGTCTGTAGGTGTAATTTTACAATTTGGCCACAAGATTTCCTTGCGCATTATTTTCTATTGCCGTACCATAAGTATGCAAATAGGAAGTAAAACATGGCTGTGTTACTTTGGAAGTGACATAGGCATCTCAATGATGCTGGCCTAAAGGGGAGATGAATGAACGGGAACAAAGTTCCCATTCATTCATCTAACAATCAGTGGCGGGAATGAGCAAGCGGAAGGGAGCGCAGCGGCACGATCTGAGCAAAAACAGTGATCATTCTCGCCGCAGAAGTACGGATTGGTGCAGGGGACTTCTGTCCCCTGTCACCAACCCCCTGTCTCTGAGACCATCGTGATTGCAGGCTTCTGCCCGCACGATCAGGCGTGCAGCCCCACAAACTGCACAGATGTGAGTCTCACGCCCCTGTGGCTAGAGCAGCACCAGCTGCGGACGTGAGACTTATGTCCGTGCGGCTGAAATGGTTAAGCTATAATTGTTTTAGCTATACAGGGTACATATAGTTACGCCAATGGTCTCGGTGCCGATGATGATGTGCGAATGATGGCTCACCCTGCTGTTGCTCAAATTCCTGGCAGCCTTACATTCTACTCCCCCTCCAAGTTGTAGCAACTCAGAGGGAGAAGTAATTTGGGGTCCGGAGGAGGAGGGGGCGCACCACTCACTCAGCTATTATTCCCCTATTGTGTTTGAAGCAGAGAGAAATAAGAGTGGGATGGGGTGAGGGGAGGGGCGCACTTTGGTGTCTCAGCCTTGGGTGCTGGATGCATCTTTGAGGGGCCCACATATGACCCCCCTCCAGTGCCTACATTAGCCTTTTTCGCTACATTTCACAGTAAAAATATAGATTTTTCACGTATTGGCCTGCATTTTCACACGTTTCTTGGAAAAATATTGATTTTGAATTCAAACTATTTTTGCGAAAATTTTCTTGAAAACGAAAATAGCATTTTTGATGTGAAAATGACTTTGGCGAAAATTTGCAAGCAACACTGTTACACTTACCTACACCTAACACTAACACCTTTACGTAAGCCAAACACTAACCCTCCCCACCTACGTCTCACACTATCCCTCCGTACCGACGCCTAACACTATCCCCCATCTACAGCTAACACTATCCCCCCTAACCTACAGCTAACATTAGCCCCTCTACCTACGACTAACACTAACCTGTATGCGTGTTTGAAAAAGGGGCATGAGGAAATTTCAGCTTGTAGAATATTGGTAAAATTAACAGTTATTCGACATTTTAAAAGTGTAAATTAACGTAGTAAAAGATTGGAAAATAATACTGATATTTTACTAAAACTTAACCTAACACTACTGTCACAAAGAACCCTCCCCTACCAATGTTTAACCTTAACCCACCTCCCCTCCATGCCTAACTCTTAAAAATATTCCCGCCCCACACACACACACACACCTAACCTTAACCCCCCTGGCAGTATGATTATTTCCAGATTGTAGGGTCTTTTCAAAACGTCTCAGACCCGAAAATCAGGAAAAAATCATAGCACCAGAGTCTCTGCAGCAGCCCCTGCTCTCACTTATCTCCCTGGGCTCCAGCACTGCAATTTTACCTCTGTCCTCCGGGTGGCGCTGTAACTCTGTGGTGAGATCGGCGATCTCAGCAGAGTGATTCAGAGCCTCGGAGGACAGGAAGGAGAACAGCTACCAATGTCTGGATCCCCCGGGAGGTGAGTAAAGGCACCCGCTGCGTGCTATACTCTGCATAGAGCTCCACGTAGCTCGGAATTACCGCTAGGGAGGTTAACCACTTCCCACATTCCTAGCCCTTAAAAACACCACCCTCCACGCCTACATTTAACCACCCCTCCCACCCATTGCCTAACCCCTAAAGAACACCCCCCCCCCCCCCCCCCATCCACACCTTACTTTAACCGTCCTCCCCACTCCTAACCTTAACTGTCACCCACCAATTCGCCACTATTATGATCATTTTGGGGCGCCGCCATAAGCCCCATTGTGAAAAGCAACTACTGCTTGAAATTGGCTATTAATTCTGCACCCAAATTTCACACTCTAGCCACTATTTGTAATGGCGCCTATGGCAGCGCCCACATTTCGTACGATAGCAGGCGCCAAAACTACCCGTTTCAACCTGTATCACCAAATACTACAGCTGATAACGCTACTCAGACTGTATATATGTGCGCCACAGTCAATTCGGAGTACAGCTATATAATAAAGCCACATAACATTTACAGTCCTGGCACTAGATTACATTCCTTTAACTAGTGACAAGGGGCTTTTAATGTGTATTTGCCTTGTTTTCTTTCTCCATTTTAAATATAACAAATTTTCAAAATGCACATTGTTTCCAAGCTCTCCATGTCTTGGCAGCAGTAGCCGTAATGTAAGATGACATTGATATGCTCTGTGCAGATGAACACGAGGCAGTTCCTCCTAAAAAGAGACAGCATTGACGGGATTTGTTCAGCCAGGCACAGTGAGAGTCTGGGTTGTATCCAGCCGTTGCGGTGTCTGTGACTCCTTTATCCAGAGATTTTCAGCATTTATCCGGGACGTGCGACACTCGTGCCATCATTTGTTCTGGAAGTTCAGGAAAGTGTTGTAACCATTATGTAAGTGGGCACAGCGTGTTGTTTAGCGAGGAGAACGCCAGCGCATACCACTAAGGCTGCATCTGAAATGACCACCAGCTCATGTGTGCAGCACCTAAATAGACTTTCTGCACACTTCACATTGAATTCAGATGCAAATCATATGCAAATCTGCTACTACTTATCATGCAAACAGGAAACTCAGGAGGAGGGGCTGGGAGCAGCTAACCTGATAGTTACATACTTACAGAGTTAAGAAACAGTGGGGGGAAAGCTGCGCATCCCTAAACACATGCTGCAATTGAATGGTTAATCGCACAGGCGTACATCTCCTCTGCTAGACTGAAAAATGCATGCCCTGCATCCAAAACAAGTGCTAACATTTATTACGCTAGGAGGAACTTTAGCTTCCAATATGGTTTGCATGCAAAGTATAATGTACTAGACACTTGTGCCACGGTGAGGCAAACCTCCGGGCAAGTGACCTAACCTAAATTTAAAACCTTGGGAGCAGCTAAGCAAAAAAAATGTGTAACTTACATTTTGTTGAACAGCGTGTTGTTTACCATCCTATCTGCAACTTAGGAGAAAAAGTGAATTGAGGGCCAGTGCACCCCAAAAAGCGCTAGCGTAACAAGTGCTCAGCACATCTTGAAGTGATTTTTTCAGAGCCATTATAGGCATGTGCCTAGCGATTTTCTAATCATGTCTTGCGATTTTTGGAGCGTTTTGGTATAGGTTTTTTTTTTTGTTATAGAAGAACTGGAACTGAACAGCTTCTGTAACAAAAACGCTTTGAAAATTGCTCTGTTCTAGCGCTTTTCAGAGCGATTTTCCACTTTCCTATACTTAACATTGAGGCTGAATTGCCTCAGAAATCAGCAGAAATGCTGCAGGACCCGCGTTTGCATTTGGGAGAAAATCGCATCGCTCTGGTGTGATCCATCCCATTCAAATACATTAGCCAATCGCTTTTCAGAGCAATGGCATTTTTAAAACCGCTCAGATGCGCTATTGGTGTGCACCAGCCCTGAATAAGGGCCACAGAGGTGTGAGAAAAGCCTGACAGCCATTGGCCACACACGATACAATAAAAAGATCCCATTTTACGGCCGTATGATAAAAGGATCAGTTGTACAGAACAATCAAGTGGTTTTTTTTTTTACTTTTTTTTTTTAAATAAAACTTGATTGGGAGTGTGGGAATTTCTGTACGATTTTTCGAAAATTGAAAGGTATAGCATAAATAGTCAATTCCTTTCTTTCTAGACTTAAGACATTTTTTATCAAGCGTTTTCGATATATTTTTTTTTATAATGGGGGAAAAATTGTGTGAGTGTACATTGAGACTGGGGCCCCCGGCTGTCGTGCGGACCAGTGTTTGTGGTTTTAAATTTCTTTTTTGCAGCTTCCAGGATGCGCTAGACAGGTGAGTGGTTACGGAGGGGACCGTGTGGGAGATGCCTACACGGGGCGTCCCTGTAAAAGATGTAATCTAAGATTACGTCCAACCGAAGCCTCCCACCTGAATGCTAATTTATGCAATTCCTGCTAGATTTGGTACGGCAGGCAAAGGGTGTATAACAGTACACCTGATTGGCTGACTGGCACCTGCTGACTAAATAAAGGTAGGAAAGTGCTTTAGCTGGGAGTGAGCAAATAGTGTGTTTTGCAGTTAGCATTCAGTTCAGAGGCAGTGGAGGGTGAATTCCCTGTGGGCAGGGCCGGATTTACCATAATGCACTGTAGGCACGTGCCTGCAGGCGCCTGATGATGGAAAGGTGACTCACTCCTCTCCCAGAGCACCTCCTTCCCTATCCTGATGAGTGTAAATGAGAGGTTACTTACCCCAGCTCTCTGCATTCCACTGCTGAGATTTCCCTTCAGTCAGGGGCACCACTAGCTACTTAATACTAAGCGGCACCTGTAGCTACCTATGACAAGCAAGGGAAGTAAGTAATAAGTGACAGCTGGGCCAGCCAGCACACTTGTGGTGAAGTTTGATGGTGGTTTGTTATGTTCATGGATGGCGAAGTCTAAGGTACCAGGACATCAGTGCCTATAGGCTCCTGTGAGGTAAATCCGGGTCTGCCTGGGGGTGAGAGGTCTAGGGCCCACCCGCACTTCCCTCTGGGTATCGCATGGTGGTTTGGGGGCCCCAGCCAGTGAGAGAGACCGGGGTCCCCGGCAGTCGTGCGAACCAGTGTTTAGGTGATACATTGGTCATCATTTTCAAATGTTAAAATCAGAGAGAAACATTGATTGTACTTCTTGATATACAGGATTGTATTTTGTACAATCTTAATTGTAAAAAAATTGAAAATACTTTGAAGTTATTGTTTTGATAAGTTCTTAAACTTTGTGAAAGTGGCAAGATTGAACAACCAAGATTCTATGGTGTATGGATATACTTTCAAAGAAAATGAGCTCTCTGCCACAGCCCCACAGAGTTGTACTATACATCTGCCAATGGGCTTCCTATGCCTCTGGACTAGTGTTATATGCACCCCACAATAGCTCACATACAATCATAGAGGGTACTTCCCCACGAGATATGAAAATAAAATACTGTACAATAAAAATTAATTGTAGATATAAACTTAAAAGACAGTTAAAAAGACCAATGTTCTCAGTGACAATTGTGGAAAAAAAGGTCCTCTCTTCTATCCTCTAGTAATTTCAAGGATTGTAGTCCAGGTGGATCCTCAGACAAAGAGAAATCACTGTCTGTTTCAAACAAACATTCCAGGGTCCTCCACCCAGACAGAGGCCTCCTGTGGTCCATGTATAGGGTCACCAGCCTTCACCAAGTTCCTCTTCAACCACCACCACCATCACCAGGACAGCACACTCACCTGGGCCCTGTGCTAGCCTGACCCACAGACAGCGACAGCGTTTAGTGCGAACAGCAGTTCATCACTTCATTAAGAAGTAGGTAAGAAGAAGGTCAGTGTTAGGGCTAAGTGGGAGAGGTTAGTATTAGGTGTAGGTAGGGGAGTTAGTGTAAGGCACAAGTAAGGAGGTGGAGGGGTTAGTGGTACATCATTGTTAGGTGTAGATAGAAGGTTAGTGTAAGAGGTATAGGTAAGGGGTAGGGGGATTAGTGGTAGGTGTAGGCAGGAGAGTTTGTGTAAGACGTAGGTAAGGGATTAGTTTTAGGTGCAGGTTGGGGGTTAGTGTTAGGTGTAGGTAAGGGAGTTCAGATAAGGGGAAAGGGGGTTTAGTGCTGGGTCAGTGTTAGGTGTAGATAGGAGGTTAGTGTAAGAGGTATAGGTAAGGAAGTAGGGTTAGGCATCAGGCAGAACGCGTACATTTGAAATCGGCGCCGGTAGACTTGGGCGCAGGATACAGCGTTATATAGCTGATCCTGCTTCTGCACAAGTCCGGGCCGATTTAATTACTATTCCCCCTCCAGGCCGACATGGATAGTAGGGGAATGAAATAATTCGGCTTCCAGCGATTGCTGGAGGCCGAATTATTATGTTTTTAAGCAACTTCGGCTCTGTCTTCTGACGGAGCCGACGTTACTCACTGAGCACTTCAATAGGAATGATTCCTATTGAAGTCTATGGAGGCGCCGGCTGAGCCCAAATCTAGCAGCGCTGAAAAGCACTGCTCCGAGGCAGAACATCTGCTGCTTAAGACTGGTTTCACAGTGGGACGTTAAAGTCCCACGTTACAGCAGCCAGTAATGCAGCCTAACTCACAGCACTGTAAAATCAATGTTCTGTTCACAGTGCCCACGTTGCATTACATAGTAACGTAGCACGTTTAAACAAAGTGCTGCATGCTGTAGGTTATACTGGGCTAAGCCACGTTAGACTGTTTGCACATGCTCAGTAATGTTGGAGGAGGAGGTCTCCCCTCCTCCTCCTCCGCCAGCCACATGGCTAATTAATATTCACTGCACTGTGGTGACTCGTGGTGGGACTGTAGTGTTGTCCGGATCATGAACGAATCATTCATTTGATCCGAATCTTTTTTGTGAGTCGAATCATCCGGATCATCACAATGAAAGATTCGGTTCACAGTGGATGTCTGTCTGGAAGAAACAGGAACATACAGAATGTACAGTGCAGGGAAAGTCCTGTCCTGCTAGTCATTTCACCCAGTCTGCTTCCCTAGTAAAATGATTCAAATGATTCGGTTCAAAGATCCGGATCTTTTCAATGATCCGATTCAAATGATCCGAATCCTTAAAAAGATCCGGACTTCCCATCACTAGCCTGGAGCGGCTGCTTTGAGAGCTGCATAACGTGGCTCAATCTGACGTCCAACTTCAACACCACCATACGTTGTGTTAGGGGCACGTTATGCGACCACAGTGGCGGACATACGGCCGTGCAGGCCGTGCCGCCGCACGAGGGCCCCTGAAGTTCTGCTGCTTCAGGGGCCCATTAAGTATTGCAGGTTTTTTTTATTTAATTTTTTTTTTTTTTTTATGTTTTATTTTTTTAACCTGGGGGGCCCAACTCCTGTCCTCCCCCCTCACCTCGCCCCCCCCCCCCTCATGCGGCGGGAGAGCGGAAAATACAAGAAGTCTCCGGCCGGGGCGGCAGCTGCCGCTTGGTCTCCAACTTGGAGACATATCGGAAACTAAGCAGCAGCTGCCTCTAGCGTCTGCTGCAGCCCCGGCCGGAGACTTCCTGTATTTTCTGCTCTCCCGCCGGCCGCCGCGCATACCGGGAGGGGGGCCCCGAGGTGAGTGAGGGAGGATAGGAGTCGGGCCCCCCACCCGGATAGCTACCCACCCGGCTACCTTACCCACCCACCCGGCTACCTACCCCGCTACCTAACCATCCACCCGGCTACCTACCCGGCTACCTAACCACCCTGCCGGCTACCTACCCACCCACCCGGCTACCTAGCTACCCACCCGGCTACCTAACCACCCTGCCGGCTATCTACCTGGCTACCTACCCACCCGGCTACCTACCCACCTGGCTACCTAGCTACCCACCCGGCTACCTAACCACCCTGCCGGCTATCTACCTGGCTACCTACCCACCCGGCTACCTACCCACCCGGCTACCTAGCTACCCACCCGGCTACCTAACCACCCTGCCGGCTACCTACCTACCTGGCTACCTACCCACCCACCCGGCTACCTACACACCCACCCGGCTACCTACCCACCCACCCGGCTACCTTACCCACCCACCCGGCTACCTACCCCGCTACCTAACCACCCACCCGGCTACCTACCCCGCTACCTAACCACCCACCCGGCTACCTACCCGGCTACCTACCCACCCACCCGGCTACCTACACACCCACCCGGCTACCTACCCACCCACCCGGGTACCTTACCCACCCACCCGGCTACCTACCCCGCTACCTAACCACCCACCCGGCTACCTACCCCGCTACCTAACCACCCACCCGGCTACCTACCCGGCTACCTAACCACCCTGCCGGCTACCTACCCACCCACCCGACTACCTAGCTACCCACCCGGCTACCTAACCACCATGCCGGCTACCTACCTGGCTACCTACCCACCCGGCTACCTAGCTACCCACCCGGCTACCTAACCACCCTGCCGGCTACCTACCTACCCGGCTACCTACCCACCCACCCGGCTACCTACCCACCCACCCGGCTACCTAACCACCCACCCGGCTACCTACCCACCCGGATACCTACCTACCCACCCGGCTGCCTACCCACCCGGCTACCTAGCTACCCACCCGGCTACCTAACCACCCTGCCGGTTACCTACCTACCCGGCTACCTACCCACCCGGATACCTACACACCCACCCGGCTACCTACCCGGCTACCCACCCACCCACCCGGCTACCTACCCACCCGGATACCTACACACCCACCCGGCTACCTACCCACCCACCCGGCTACCTACCCACCCGGATACCTAACCACCCACCCGGCTACCTACCCGGCTACCTACACACCCACCCGGCTACCTACCTACCCACCAGGCTACCTACCTACCTACCCACCCGGCTACCTACCAACCCACCAGGCTACCTACCTAAAGACCCACCAGGCTACCTACCCACCCACCCAGCTACCTAACCACCCACCTACCCACCCACCAGGCTACCTACCCACCCGCCTACCCAGCCACCCACCAGGCTACCCACCCGGCTACCCAGCCACCCACCAGGCTACTTACCCACCCGGCTAAGGGCTACCTACCTACCCACCAGGCTACCTATCCACCCAACCACCCATGGGAGCTGCGCGCCGGATGGAGGCTGGGACAGGAGGTCTGCTGCTGCAGGTGAGTAAATGTTTTTTTTTATTATTTATTTTAGCAGGTGTATGTTCTGGGCAGGTCTGCCACATGATTGCGTGTATGTTCTGGGCATGTCTGCCACATGATTGCGTGTATGTTCTGGGCAGGTCTGCCACATGATTGCATGTATGTTCTGGGCAAATTTGCTACATGATTGCATGTGTTTTCTGGGCAAATCTGCCGACATGATTGCAGGTATTTTCTGGGCATATCTGCCGACATGATTGCAGGTATTTTCTGGGCATATCTGCCCACATGATTGCAGGTATTTTCTGGGCATATCTGCCGACATGATTGCAGGTATTTTCTGGGCATATCTGCCGACATGATTGCACGTATTTTCTGGGCATATCTGCCAACATGATTGCACGTATTTTCTGGGCATATCTGCCGACATGATTGCACGTATTTTCTGGGCATATCTGCCGACATCATTGCACGTATTTTCTGGGCATATCTGCCGACATCATTGCACGTATTTTCTGGGCATATCTGCCGACATCATTGCACGTATTTTCTGGGCATATCTGCCGACATCATTGCACGTATTTTCTGGGCATATCTGCCGACATCATTGCACGTATTTTCTGGGCATATCTGCCGACATCATTGCACGTATTTTCTGGGCAAATCTGCCGACATGATTGAATGTATTTTCTGGGCAAATCTGCCGACATGATTGAATGTATTTTCTGGGCAAATCTGCTCACATTATGTGTATTTTCTTGAGAAAACCTGCACAATTATGTGAATTTTCTGGGGAAAGGGTCACCAAAACTTGGGCCCACTGTCTTTGCGTTGCACTTTTCAAGGGAACCTGAGGTGAGAATAATATTGAGGCTGCCATATTTCTCTCCTTTTAAGCAATACCAGTTGCCTGGTTGCCGTTCTGGTCCTCTGCCTCTTATTCTTTCAACCATAGACCCTGAACAAGCATGCAGCAGGTCAGGGGTTTCTGACAATATTGTCAGAACTGAGAAGATTAAGCTGCATGCTTGTTGCTGGTGTAATTCAGTTTATTACTGCAGCCAAATAGATCAGCAGGGCCGCCAGGCAACTAGTATTGTTTAAAAGGAAATAAATATGGCAGCCTCCATATCACTCTCACCCCGGGATCACTTTAAATTACAGTTAGCTCCGCCCTTATCCGGTCATTGCCACGCCCATTTTTTGCCGCGGCGCTACGCGCCGCAGGTTCTATCCACGCCCATTTTTTGCCGCCGCAGGTTATAGCCGCACCCATTTTTTGCCGCGGCGCCGCAGGTCAGGGGGGCCCACAATTGATATTTTGCACAGGGGCCCACTGCTGCCTGTGTCCGCCACTGTGCGACCATAACGTCCCCTAAAACGCAACGTCTTGGTGGGAAAGTAGCCTAAGTCAACAGACACCTGCTATATCTCTACTTCCCCCTGGTCAGCCAGAGGGCATTTCAAATTATTGCCCAACTAGGCTGAAAATGTGTTGGTCAAATGACAGTCATCTTATGTCTTTGAGCCACTTTAGAATACATGAACATTTTTAACACATGAGTATATTCAACAGTATGATTTTCACTTTTAATTGCAACTGCAAGCACCCAGTATTTTTTATGCTATTTTCTTCTCCCATTTCGGAATGCTTTTTAAGATGCATGTGCTCAGAAATGAGTCCCGAAGCACAGAGGTAGTTTATATGCAGGAAAGAAAGCCAGATTTGCATAAAGATTCAATTAGTTTCCTATACAAATTATGTAATTAAAAGAATCCCTGGATAAACCAAACGTGATTCCATGGTATTTCATTCATTCAATTTGTTTGGCTAATTAGACCCTTGCCAGCCTCCTCTGTAATGCCTCATAGTAAAGTATTGAAGCATCTAATTCAGTTAAACCCCCTGAGAAGGTTACAGTAACTACATTGTGTATCTTTAAACAATTTCGTGAAGCATGCCGGCCAAAATGTATAGAGTATAGAGCAAAGATTTATTAGGTTTGTAGAGTTTTGTAAGCAAACTTGTAGCACATTCATTATTACTGTATTACTGTTGTTTTTGCTGTTGACTGACAACAGTATTATTACATTTTTAAGCCCCATCTACACAATACGATTCTTTGTGCGATTCGATTACGATTCTATTTACAATCCAATAAAATCCGACATGTCCAATCTCGATTCGATTCGATTTGCCATTGATTTGCAATGGCAAATCGAGTTGCATTGAATCGATCCCGAACAGACATGTCGAATTTAATCGGATCGTATTTAGAATCGTTATCGATTCGCACAAAGAATCGTATCGTGTAGATTGGGCTTAATAGTGCTGACATCTTCCAGAGTGCTTTATATACTGACAGTCCACAGTCACGTCAGAATCAGAATCAGTTTATGTCAACAACAAGCAGGGACGGATCTAGGTGGGGGGCAAGCGGGTATCTTGCCCCGGGCGCAGTTTGTTGAATTCTTAAAAAGGTGGCAAAATGAATGGCAGTTTAGGCGCCAAAACCTGACTTTGCCACAGGCGCAACTTGGTCTTGATCCGTCCCTGATAACAAGCATGACTGTTACTGCCTGGAATGGGTTTTGGCACAAAAGAGATAGATAGATAGATAGATAGACACACAACCACGCAGTTTACAAGGCATTAGGTTCCCACCACCATGTTTGAAAGTGGGAATGGCGTTCTTTGGGTTGAAGGCTTCTCCTTTTTTACGCCAAATGAAGGAAACATCATTGTGACCAAACAATTACATTTTTGTTTCATCTGACCATAACACAGAAGACCAGAAGTCTTTTTATTTTTCCAGATGAGCATTTGCAAAGGCCAAGCAAACTTTTGTGTGTTTCTTCTGGAGAAGTGGCGTCCTCCTTGGTCTGCATCCGTGGAAGCCAGCAATGTGCAGTGTCCGTTGGATTGTCTGCCTTGAGATATTGCCACCAGCAGAGCGCAGATACACAGGATGGCCTTGGTGGTGATCCTTGGATTCTTTTTCACCTCTCTCACTATCCTCCTGACCAGCACAGGTGTCACTTTTAGTTTCCAGCCACGTCCTCTGAGATTTTCCACAGTGTGGAGCATCGTGTATTTTGTAATAATACTTTGCAATGTAGCCACTGGATGTTGAAAACATTTAGAAATGGCCTTGTAGCCCTTTCCTGACTTGTGAGCAGCCACAATGCGCAGCC